>NC_092417.1:126160749-126358249 GCF_040894005.1 Engystomops pustulosus | reverse complement strand
ATCCCAGTAGATCAGCAGTTTCTGAAATACTCAGACCAGCCCTTCTGGCACCAACAACCCTGCCACGTTCAAAGGCACTCAAATCACCTTTCTTTCCCATACTGATGCTCGGTTTGAACTGCCGGAGATTGTCTTGACCATGTCTACATGCCTAAATGCCGCCATGTGATTGGCTGATTAGAAATTAAGTGTTAACGGCAGTTGGACAGGTGTACCTAATAAAGTGGCCGGTGAGTGTATATAGATATATATAGATAGACAAAAAGTAGAGTTCAAGTCCGCACAGCTTTGTGGAACCCCTAAGGAGGGGGGGGGGGTGCATAGCCCCCAAAGGTCCTGGCTTGGTCCTTACACAGATTCAAATTGGAAAAAGTGAATCTTTGTAAACAAGGTTGTAAACAATTTGTGAACATGTAAACATTTTTGTTTGGCACTCGCCGAACATTAATACATTTGCACCATTTTTTGGACGCGGACAGTCACTTCTGCGCATGCACCACTTTTTTGGCACACGTGCGGTGTGATCTTGATGCGGATATCGAATTCACTTCCGGATTAACATTATCGAATTAACACTTACACCCTGGGAGATCTTTCCCACAAGTGTACTGGGTAATTTTAACCCTTTTGTGTACACTTAGCAACACAATTCTTGCATTGTGTTTTAATTATGATGCACTTTATTATTGTATGTATAACATATGGGGATGTTTATATACATCTGTATTACTCATGCACTTTATTGTATATGAATTTTATGATGAAATAAGAATGTATGTTCACAATCTCAATTGCACTTGCACTTTAAGGATACACCCCCTTATATGCATTGTATATCATGTTTCCTTTATATACCCTGTGTGGTTCACTTTTCAAATTGCTTGAAAAAGGTGTCCAACACAACCTTGCCACTTGCCTCAATAAAGATCACCAACTTTTGAATTCTATCTCTGGAGTGCTGCTCGCTTTTTCCAATTTAGATAGACAGATAGATAAAACCCTAAGAAGAATATATGGCTGTAAAACAGCAGCCAGTCATTAGCTAAATCATTAGAAAAGTATCAATTGAGGAATTTTTATATATGCTTCTGATCTTCTCCTCCCCAGAGCTTCACTTTAGCCTCAGCACCACCTGTCACAAATTTAGAACATAAACACCACCATAGACTAAAGAAAATTGAGTAACCAGTAGTACCAATTCTCTATATCCATTGTATTCCTCTTGATGGCCGAGCCAGACTATCAGATTAAATGGTTATAAGGAGGGATGTCTGCTTGAGGGTCTTTCCAGCCACACTCAAAATCTCTGGAACAGGCAATGTACAGTCTACACAGTTTTGCTGCTCTGCAAAGCTGTTCCAACGAGGATGCACTAGCCAATGTCCTGGCCATAAACCCTCTAAGTCAGGGGTCAGGAACCTTTTTGGCTGAGAGAGCCATGAACACCACATATTTTAAAATGCAATTCTGAGAGAGCCATACAATATGCACATGCCTCCCAGTAGATAGGTAGCCACAGCACATGCACCCAAATAGACAGCTAGCCCCAGCACATGCCCCCCAAGAGATTGGTAGTCACAGCACATGCTCCCCAGTAGATAGGTAGCCACAGCACATGCCCAAGGTAGAAAGGTAGTCATAGCACATGCCCCCAGTAGATAGCTAGCCAGAGCAAATGCCTCCCAGTAGACCGGTAGCCCCATCACATGCCCCCAGGCCCCAGTAAATAGATGGTCACAGCACATGCCTCCCAGTAGATAGGTAGCCACAGCACATGCTTCCCCAGTAGATATCTAGTGCCAGCACATAATTGTTCCCAGTAGATAGGTGGTTCCAGCACACGCCCCCATTAGATAGTCACAGCAAAAAAAAAAAAAAAGGGGAATACTCACCTACCTGTTTTCCCTTCAGCATCTTCTCATAACTCCACGCTCTTCTCTATGACCCAGACGCCACTGCCATTGCTGCTTAGGCAATGGCACCTGGGTCATGCGGCTCTACTCTATGACACAGGTGCTGTCACCTAAGCAATGGTGCGGCGATGGCACCTTGGTCACTGAAAGGACGCATGCAGTGGTAACATCCCTGCCTGCATCCAGAGATCAGCACTATGGGGGATATTTATCATACGCTGGTGCTCGTGCGCCAGCGTATGATAGCCCCGCTGCTGCAAATTTGCAGCCCGATACATCAAGAGGCTTCTGGCTCTTGATGTATCGGGCTGCCAGCAGCGCAGCGTTTAACCTACGCCAGGCAGGGCCTGGAGAAGAAAAAAAACGCAGCCGGTGACTTTTCACGTATGAAAAGTCGCCGGCAGCAGCGAGTGCGCATGCACCTTCATGCCCCACTGGCGTTAAGGTGGCGGATTGGGGAAAATAATCGCAAAAGCTAGCAACAAGCTAGCATTTGCTATTATTTCAGGGCCTTTGCGCCAGTGGCGGTGCACAGAGGTCCTGATAAATATCCCCCTGTGTGTCTTAGATGTACACACTGCCAATCGCTATTTAACAAGGATTTGTCTGAGAGCCAGATGCAGCCATCAAAAGAGCCATATTTGGCTCCCGAGCCATAGGTTCCCTACCCCTGCTCTAAGTGGTATTCAGAAGAGCGCCTACATTAAGAAACATATTGGTACCCAGATGGTTTAAGCAAAAGAGAAAACATATTATAATATACATGATCTTTGTATTTTTTCATTTTTTCCTCTCTATGTAGCGACATGATAACTAGAAATGTTACGATGTTCCCCTTGCAAGTCACAGTACCAATCAAATTAAAAACAATATGTCTTGTCAATCCAGTTAAATATTTGACTGAATGCAAATGTCATTTTCAGTATGTAGGGCATACGGTACAAGCCATGCACAAGTGAATGTACAAACGTGGTGAGAACATTAAAAAAAAAAAAAAAAAAAAGAAATTCAAGGGGTATCGAAGCATTGCTCCATTTATCATAAAAATTATAGGAATCCTATTAAGGTCACCACAATAGACAATGTCTCAGAGCATACTTATAACCGGATCAGAATATGCCGAAGGAAAATTACCAAAATCTATAAAAAGAAAATCAAATCAGCCAAAATGCAAAATGAAAGACAGGTGGCTAAAGACAGAAAAACAAATAACAAGAAATTTTTTAAGTATATGAATGCAAAAAAAAAAAAAAAAGGTCAGAACAGGTTGGACCCCTTTATTCTATAAATGAGGCATCAGTGACTGGAGACCAAGAGAAGGCGGAGATACTTAATGGGTTTTTAGCTCCGTTTCTACGAAAGAAGAAAGAACTTCTTTATAATAAACTTTATTGAAGCCAATGTGATGCATACATTTGTAATCGTACATATTGCATATTACATAGAATGTGCTTCAATCCTCTTATGTGGCTTCACATTAATCTCAGTTTTATACGAGCTTTAGATATCTTATAATAGTTAACAGGATTAACACAAACAACAAACAATTTATCAGGCATGACAACATAATACTTAATTTACATTGACATTATGAAAATATATCACTACACATAACTTTTTCATTTGACGATAACTTCCCATCTCAGTTTTTTCCAAGGCAAATTGCATGGTTGCTTTAAAGTATATGGATTTTAGCCACAGTTCCCAGTCACTATAAAAGTTCTTAGTTTTACCCTCACTATCCACTATAATTTTTTTCCATAATGCAATTTAGGCTCACTCTTCTTGTTAATTCTACAAAGGTGGGATTTCCACAGAGATGCTATCATCCTTATAACTGTCTTGGACAAATGGAAGATCACTTTCCTCTCTTTTGGTAAGTAGTTAGACAGTCCCAAACCCAACAGCTCCAGAGCCGGCATCAGATTTGTATTCACACCAAGATAAATATTTAGCAGCGCTTGTGTTTGGTTCCAAAAAAATATGAAGCATAGTACATTTACCTATATGAAACCTCCAGCAAATTGGTGATGAGTTTGTGTAAATTCTAGCTAGTTTATCTGGTGTGTAATACCACTCATAAAATACTTTTCTTCTGTTTTCCATGTGTGATGCACACTTGGATAATCCTTTTATGATCTTAAAAGTTGCTTCCCACTCCTCTGGGCTGAGTGAGGAACCTAACACTTTCTCCCATTTATTGATATATTTATTTATGGGGTATATTTTGTATCCCCCAGCAATGGCGGGAGGCCAGAAATAAAGTGCCTCAGCCTCAAGTATTTATAGAAATCTTGCTTCGGAATCTGGTATTTCAAACTTATTTCTGAGAATGCCAATAAATGTTTTTCTCCCCACAGATCCCCAATGCAGGAGATTCCCTTATCTACCTAAGAGCTTAAATCTAGGTCCTCCACAAAACGTCCTATCCATTTACATGGAAAATCTTTTATTTTTAAGCTTAAGATTGGACTATCCAATGTATAGGTACGCCATTGTCTTAGCCCTGTTGAAGCTGTTGACAGACATGGGGCTGGAAAGGTTTTACCTAAAGCTGAGGCCCATAGATGTACTGGCATATGCCTTTTCCATACAGCTTCATTTTCTATTTGTACCCAGTGCTTAGGGTGACTCTGTATTAACCATTGCCTAGCTTGTTCTAAAATTGCTGCTTCATGATATGAAGCCATGCATGGAAGTCCCAATCCACCCTCCTCTATTGGGCGATATAGCATTTTAGCCACTACTTGTGGTCTTCCCTGCAGCCAAACATAACTATTTACCACTTTTTGCAGTTTTTTCAGGAAAGATTTTGGTATAAAAATAGGGACATTCCTAAAAATATAAGTAATCTTGGGTAGTAACATTTTTATTGTGGCCACTCTTCCAACCCACAAAATTTGTGCCTTGGTATACATTGTTAAATCTTTCTCTGCCTGGGCTAGAAGTGGGGTGTAATTCTTTTGGAACAATGTTGGGATATTCCAGCTGTATACCCAAGTAGGGAATGGCATCTTCTGCCCACTTAAAAGGGAACAAAAGCTTAAAGTTGATTATTTTCCTGAATTTAGCTTGTAGTAAGAAATTCTACTAAACTCCTCCAATATTCTGGTGATAGCCTCTAAGGAAGATCACGAGTTTGTTACTGCCATGATCACGTCATCAGCAAATAGACCAATTTTGTGATCTACTGATCCTACTCTAATGCCAGATATAACCGGTGAGGCCCTTACTGTTTCAGCTAATGGTTCCAGGACCAATGTAAAGATCAACGGGGACAATGGGCACCCTTGACGGGTCCCAATAGTTATGTTGAAGGGTCTGGATGCATATCCAGCCTTTGAAACAAATGCAGATGGTAAGTTGCACAATGCCATCATGCCTCGCCTAGCTGCTTCTGTAAATCCAAATTTATTTAATATTTCTTCAAGATGGCCCCAATAAAATCGGTCAAACTCCTTCTTCGCATCCAAAGATAGAAGCAGAGAAGGTTTTCGAGTCCTTTCCTCAAAGTCAACCAGATTAATAAATCTACGTGTTTCATCTGAAGAGACCCTCTCCCTGACGAAGCCCACCTGATCTTGGTGTAGGAGTCCCGGCAGGAGAAGGGCCACCATCTGCAATGATTTGTGAATACTATTTGAGATCTGTATTCAAAAGCGAGATGGGGCAAAAATTTGGAGGTCTATCCGGGTCTTTACCCGGCTTGGGCAAAGTATTAATGGAGGCCATGAGCATCTCCTTTGGGATACTGCCCGTTGTTTGAATGGAATTGAATACTGCTACTAAATGTGGGATTGATGTCTGGGCATATTCCTTGTAATAATCATTCGTCAGCCCAACTGGTCCTGGAGCTTTATTTCTTTTAAGAGCTTTAATTGCTCCTGCAACTTCAGGACCTGTAATTAGCGCTGACACGGATTCAGATTATAATTCTGTCAGAACAGGTAAATTTACCCTCTCTAAAAAAGTCTTGATGTCTGACTTTGTAGATTGTGTCACTGTGGGATCATCTTTTAGGTTATATAAGCTAGCATAATACTGAGCCAAAACTTCCGCCATTTGTTGCGGGTCATACACCTTTCCGTTTTTTTTTAGAGATCAGGTGTGGAATCCTGCTCTGTGCATTTCTCTTTCTAAGTTGAGCAGCAAGCACTTTGCTAGCTTTGTTCCCCAGGGCATAATGGGATGCTTTCATTTTGAGCATTGCCCTTTCATATTTATAAGCTTCTAATTCTTTCATTTGGTGTTGTAGCTCACTAATCATCTCTGCTCTATGGGGGCAATATGCAGTTTTATTGAGCGCATGCAGGATTGAGAGTCCCGCTGTGATATGTAATCTCTTTTCTTCACTTAACTTTTTGTGGGCCGCTGCTATGCTCCTAAAGTGTCCTCTCATGCTCATTTTGTGAGCACACCACAGGAGGTCGGGAGTTATGTTGTGCTTATCATTGTCTAGAAAATTTCTCTAGGGCAGAAGAAGTCCTCCCTTTGAATTGGGGCAGATGTAATAGGTAATTATTCAGGCGCCAATGAGACGAGCGTAGTTTGTCATATTGTTCCCCTATTCAACAAAATGAATAGGTGCATGATCTGACCAGCCTATGATGTCAATTTTTGAAGATTGTATTCTTGAATACAAGAGTTGATCCGCTAGGAACAGGTCTATAAGCGAATACATTTTGTGCAGGTGTGAAAAGAAGGTGAAATCCCTCTCTTGTGGATGGTGTAATCTCCATACATCTAGCAGTGCCACTCAGTGTGCTAATTTGAATAAATCTGAAGCTAAATCATTCTGAATTTTTTTGGATGTGCCCATGGCTGGCCACATGGTCCTATTAAAATCCCCCATCAATAATACAGATCCCTGTTTACAATTATTCACTCTTTCAAATGCAGTGTGGTAAAATCTATGCTGACCATATACTGACACAAGTGTGTACAAAATATTATTAATATAGCATATTACTATAAGAAACCCGCCCTGCGCATCAATGATTTTATCAATAACCGAAAGTGCTAGCGTTTTTTTTTTATGGTGATCATACCCCCTCTCTTTTTTTTCAGTAGCTGGTGCTATGAAATGTGGGGAAATTGGGGGTGCTGTATTCTAAAGATATTTGATTGATTTATGTGTTTCTTGGACCCCAAACACATCCACCTAACATCTTAAGGCTTTTTTCCACATTTTAGACCTTTTGAACGGACTGTTAAGTCCATTCACATTAATAGATGTGACCCTTAACACCATGTTTATTAAGTGTGGGCATGCTAGATTGTATTCTGCAAACAAAGGTATACATTTTCCAATAGTTCAATGAAGTATTGTGGCTGATATGAACCATAAAAACAAACAAAAACGTATAAACCGTTGTAAGTTCACTACTCAGTGATAAGTACGGTAGTTCCAAAGAAGTCCGCTGTGGGTTTTGTGACGGGGAAATAACGTGTCCGTTAGACCCATCTAACATGTGTTGTTCCAGACTCATATGAAGGGTGATCTGTATCCTCAAAGGGCCTATGCGTTGCCAGGCTTTATACATTAAGAAGCATAAAAGGAGGGGAAAGAAAAGAAAAATATAAGCAGAGGACTATTACCCCACTTAAGAACCATTTATGTCTTCTGCACTGTCTCCCATTCTTCAGCTACAGGAGCTGGCTGTGTGTTGTGCAGAGACCCCATTCTTGCATTAGATCATGCAGTTTCGATGGAGATGAAATAACCACATTTCTACCGTCCTTATTAGTAATCATCTTAACAGGATAACCCCATTTGTATGGGATCTTCTGGGATCGCAGGATTCTTGCTGCACCCTGAAAATCTCTCCTCCTAGCAAGAGTGGAAGCGGACAAGTCCGAGTAATCCCCCGAAATCTTTCTGATAGGACATCACTTTCTCTGGTCGCCCTCATGATTTTCTCTTTGAAGTAAAAAGAGTGCAGCCTGGCGATAACATCTCTGGGCACATTTGGTGGCAGGCTTTTAGCTTTCGGCAGCCTATGCACTCTGTCTATGAGTAGGTCTGCCTGCAGGGTATCAGGAAGCAAAGCTACAAACATATCCGTTAAGAATTCATTTAGCGCCTCTGGTTTCACACTTTCGGGGATCCCGCGGAACCTAATATTGTTCCTACGGGACCTATTCTCCACATCCGCAAGCTTTAAACAGAGTTTTTTTACCTCATCTTCTAGGCTATTGCTCAGGTCCACTAGTTCGTTGTGTGCCGATGTTAGTTCCACCATCTGGGTCTCAACGTATACCGTGCGCTCTCCCAGTGCTGTACATTCTTGTAAGGCTAATTGAATGTCCTGGTGCAATGAGGTTCTCAGCTCCCCCAATAAAGCTTTAAGCATTTCTTCAGATACCGGAGCATATGAATTAGTGGGCAGAGGCATACCTGGTGAGTCTATGTGTTGCGCCTGGGTTGCTTGAAGTGAAGGCGTATGCCGCGGTGAAAACAACCTTCAACTTCAGTCTGGTGTTCCTGGATCTCAGACCGAGGCATACAAGAGGGGTACTTGTGCTCTCAGCGCTGGAGATGAGACTGCGGAGCATTGCTGAGACTCCGGAGATCCTGCCTGCCTAGAGCCCAAGCCTCCGTCTCTAGAGCTCCCGGCGCCATGTTGAGACCTCGTGGACGGGAAAAACTCGGTGAGTTTAGCTGGTCCGGTCTTTTTTCTCGCCTTGCCCACTGTACCGACAGGTTGTGTGGTTGTTCTTCTTGACCCTGTGGGTCAGATTCACCTTTGCTGGGTGCCATTAATTTTCTTTGTCCCGGAGCACGGAGTGCAGTCACACACGTCTCTCCATGCGCTGCCAGCCACACGCCCCCAGAAGAAAGAACTTCTGATGTGCGTGGTGCCTGTGTGGGCCATGCATCCTGTAATATACTAGACTGGCTGATTGTAGACATGATTCAATCTAAGCTCAATAAAATTAATGTGTACAAGGCTCCTGAACCAGATAGGTTACACCCCAGAGTTCTAAAAGAACTCAGCTCTGTTATTGCTGTACCGCTGTCTTAAATCTTCAGGGATTCCGTAATGTCTGGTGTGGTGCCAAGTGACTGGTGCAAGGCAAATGTGGTGCCAATTTATAAAAAGGCAACTAGAACTTCGCCGGGCAATTACATACCTGTAAGCTTAACTTCCATTGTGGGGAAAATATTGGAAGGGTTAGTGTTAGTGATATATTCCTCTACAGCTGCCATTTTGGACCAAGAGAACCAAACAGCGGCTATTTTGGAGGTCAATCGACCATTTTAAGTCTTAGCCGGGGGTGAAGATTCAGCCATTTTTGTGTAACCTGGCCTTTAAAAGTTTCTCCTTGACACTTGTTATAGATGATTGTCCTTCAGCCTGTTCTTCCCCTTATCTTGTTTTGGTTAGCAAGAAGCTTTTGGAGTCATTCTTCGTAAATTCTGTAGCTGAGATAATATAAATATGTCTGTGAACAAGGCCTTGGAAGACCGTACACCTTTTATATTTATATTAACCTTTTCGGAGAATGTCCTGGTAAAATTAATTATGGCCAATAGCACTGCGGGATTCTATCTCCTTGTCACGCCCCTTTTTCCTGATGATGATTTTGTGTTGTATATATGTGCCTGTGTGTGAATAAAGAGTGGAGAGAGATTCTACATTCACTAAGAGACTGGTGTGTCTTGGGTTTTGTTCTCTCGTTCGGGTACGGGGCAGCCATGAAAGAGTTAATTAGAAAGTCACCTTTACAACCGAAGGGCCTTTTTGAGTCCTAGATAAAAATCTCTATCAGTTAGTAAAAGACTATATACTGGAGTATGTGACATCAAATAGTATAAGTGACAGCCAGCATGGTTTTACTTAAAATAGAAGTTGTCAAACTAACCTGATCTGCTTCACTGAAGAGGTGAGCAGATTACTGGATGGAGGAGCTGCTGTGGATATTGTGTTTTTGGACTTTGCAAAGGCATTTTACACTGTCCCTCATAGACACCTGATGGGTAAAATAAGGTCTATTGGTTTGGCAGAAATCATTTGCAATTGGATTGAGAACTGGCTAAAGGATCGTATCCAGAGAGTTGTGGTCAATGATTCCTACTCGGAATGGTCACCAGTTGAGTGGTGTACACCAGGGTACTGTGCTTGGCCCACTACTATTTAATATATATATTATAAATATTAAATAAATATTAAATAAATTATTAAATAAATATTAAATATAAATATCATATATATAATATTAATATATTTATTAATATATTTATTTGAGGTAGGAATAGCAATGTGTCTTTTTGCAGATTACACCAAACTGCGTAGTGTATTACAGTCTATGAAGGATGTTCATAGGCTGCAGGGTGACCTGGACAAACTGAATGTTTGGTCATCTACTTGGTAAATAATAAACATATAAAGTGAATAATGTGCATTTCTAATGTTCCGTGTTTCCGTGAATGGTGTTTAGTTGTCCACTTGGCAAATGAGGTTCAATGTGGTTAAATTTAAGGTTATGCCCCTGGGGGCTAATAATCCAAAGGCAAAATATGTCCTTGGGAGAGTAAATCTGGGAGAGTCCCTTGTTGAGAAGGACCTGGGGGTTCTAGTAGATCATAAATTGAATAACAGCATGCAATGTCAATCAGCTGCCTCTAAAGCCAGTAGGATCTTGTTATGTATCAAAAGTGGTATGGACTCTCATGATAGTGATGTAATATTACCACTTTACAAGGCACTGGTTCACCAGGAATATGCTGTCCAGTTATGGGCACCTGTCCATAAAAAGGATGCCCTGGAGCTGGAGAGGGTTCAACGTAGAGCCACAAAAATGATAAGGGGTATGGAGGGTCTTAGTTATGAGCAAAGATTAAAACAACTAGATTTATATGTCTGGAAAAGTGACGACTACGAGGGGACATGATTAATTTATATAAATATATGAATTGTCCATACAAAAAATATAGATGTTTCAGATTAAATCATATCAAAAGACTAGGGGGCACTGTCTCTGCTGCATCCTCCTAATATACAGGTGAGAGACACAGACATCAGCTACACATGAATCTGACATGTTCTGCTGTAACATGGCTGCCTGGAGCTGCTGTATCTCTCCTATACACACACATGCACACACAGGCTGCAGGGGAGCGTTAGCACCAGGAAGCACATCATTATACAGGCTGTCAGTCAAGCACTGGGGGTGTGGCTGTGCCTCCCACTCATGAATAGAGTGGACAGCTTGAATATGCTAATGCTTCATTGGACATTTCACAGGTCATTTGCATACAGCTTTAGGACCTCATTGCTTAGGTTTACAGGCATGTAGAGGGACAATGAAGGCATAGAGGCAATGCTCTCTAATGGCAGTTTATAAAAATATATTTAGTTTAGGGGGGTTATTTTGCATGACGGGTTCTCTTTAACCAAATGCACATAAATGAGTAAGATCACAGTATATACAATTTTGGTTGTAATCCAGCACATTACCCACCCGGGTGTTGCATAATACCAAAACTGTCAGCAGATAAGTAAGTAATGACCACCGCCACAGCACCCCGACGCACGTTTCGCCGTCGCTTCCTCCAGGGGATCTTACTCATTTATGTGCATTTGGTTAATGCTTGTCATGTATTTTGAGATTGTTGACCATCGCAACGCTCTTGTTTCTGTGGATTTTATTCTGTGTTTTTAATGTTTTTTGATGGCCGTATTTGTAATAAAGTCTGCATAATATATTCTAACTTGAAGTGGTTATGAGTATTACTTGATGAGATCATTGTGGTCCTATATATCTTTATTGGTATTGCACGTTAGATGCCTTTTTACACCTAAATAACATTGATGGTTATGTTATATAGAATTGTTTCCCCTAAATCCCTTCCTCATGCAATCCCTTTCCTTTCTTGGTGGAACTTGATGGACAAGTGTCTTTCTTCAACCGTATAAACTATGATACTAGGAAATTTTAAATCCCTTCTGTTTAAATTAGATACCCAAAACTATTTTTAAATAGGGACACCAAAATAAATATATAAAAGGTGTCTTTCTCATGCATACCGATCATTGCTATAAATATGGATTTGATATTTTATATTTAATATTTTAGAATTATAACTAAAATAAATCAATATAAATACTGACGTCAGACACATTTGAGGTATGTTAGGTGAGCTCCACAGCTGCAGTGAATATATTTGAATCTTGGACAGGAGCAACGCTGTGCCAAGAGCATGTCAAAAGTGATCTATACGAGGTTCTTAAGAGATTTCATTGTCTAGTGAAGTAATTTGTCATGTGACATTAGGGCCACCTATTTCAAACTAGTCTATTGAATAATCTATTTATAAACCAGATGAACCGCCCGTTATGTGTGAGAAGCGCGGTGTGTTTTTACAATTTTATGATAATATATATAAAAGATTTTTAGACAACAAAGTCTGTGAACTTATAGTGGGCGCTGATCATTTCATTTGATTTTAAATTACCTCTGTTGGATTAAATCAACCAGGGTGGGGCAGCAGGATTACAGTTTTAAGGCGAGCTGTACTCTTAAAGTAGTGATTTCTTTTATAAGCAATGGCTTGTGCTCAAAAGAGGTGGAAAGAGGCTCACAGGATGTGGTTGTGCTAGATTTTAAATTTCGTCTGGTGCACAACAGGTAGTAAGGAAAGGACGTGGCAGTTGCAAATGAAAATGGGTTTATATTGATATTAGTGTCTCAAACAACACAACCCGTTTGAGGTTCGTGCAGAACCCATTATTCAAATGGATAGAGACTACAAAGTAAAATTACACTTCATAATAAAAACATAAGACAATAGAAATAGATATAGATTTTCACATATTGGCTAGTTCTATATAAAAACTTTAAACCAGGGGGGTTTACACAGAAAAGTAAGTTTAAATGATACTGGCACAACCCATAAATAAAAGTTATGTTGGGCTAAAATATATTTAGAACTAATATAAATGCATATGCAGTAATAGAAAACAAAAATAAAAAAGTAGAATGTAAATTTATAACCTTACGGTAGCTACACTAATTCATAAAATAACGGATGGTAAATGGGTATATAATGTAAATAGATATACTGTATATACTCGAGTATAAGCCAATCCCTAATTTTACCACCAAAACTGTGAAAACCTATTGACTCCAATATAAGCCTAGGGTGAGAAATGCATTGGCCACAGCCCCCCCCCCCCCAGTATATAGCCAGCAAGCCCCCTGTAGTATAAAGCCAGCCCCGCCTGCCCCCTGTGGCATACAGCCAGCCTGCCCCCAGCGGTATACAGCCAGCCCAGCCTGCCCCCAGCGGTATACAGCCGTGTCGACATCAGGGAGCGGCGCTCAGCACATTTTTGTGCTGAAAAACTCTGCTTATACACGCTAATATATACGGTACATATTGTCAGTAGATATATATTTGATGAAACAAGGGTTTAAAGTAAATGATGACATAACATGTTCAAAAGCATTTCATAGTACAAAGGCTAAATGTGTATATAATTACATATCTACAAAATGTACACAAAGGGGCACATTTACTTACCTGTCCCTGCACGATCCCCAAGGTGCGATGCCCGACGATAATGCACAGCTGCTGCGATTCACTTACAGCGTGCGCCCGATATCCTGCATGTGTCGATTCGGGAAGTTCACCATCTTCTTCCCGGTGTATGTAAGTGCATTATATGCGACACAATTTTAAAGTTAAATCCGGCGGTTTGTCCAAATCCGTCAGACTGATTTTTGTTACATGAAAGCCGGCGTGATTGCGACACAATCCGAATGCGTGTGACAAAAAACCTTGCTAAAAGCGCCGCAAAACGGAAATAGTCGGGAAAACTGGCGGAAATGCGGTCCACAGACCCTTAGTAAATGTGCTCCAAAGTTTATTATCTGATGCTTGGGACAGTGAGAAGTATGCAAAACGCATGATGGCGGCATGCTTTTTCATGAGAAAGCAGGGGGAATGGATCGGAATCCTATTGGATTCCCACCTTGCAGAGTTTGGAACGACAAAGGAATAAATCGGAGACTATGAAATTTCCAGTTTTATTTGATTTTGCAAGTTTACTTCTTGTTGTATTGTGATTCTAACATGTACTTTATTTTCTCTCCATAGAGACCCTAGAAACATCACATCTCAATGGTGGTAGGATCACTTACACATAATCCCCCTTTCCCATCCTCTTCCTTACATAACCCCCCTCTTCCTACTGTAACCCCTTCATTATAGCCCACGTATATTCCTCCTTATAGTTGCTTCCAGTCCTCTTATACATCCCCCCTCCCTCTTCTCCCTCCATTCCCCTGCCTCCCATTCATTTACATTCATATTTCATATGCACACTTTATTAACATTTCAGCAACACTTTCCACAAGTACACATTGCTTCTGGAGGGGGGAGAAACCCCGGATAACAGCCCAAAAACTAATCTTAGATAAATTTTTTGTTTTCTGACTTACGCCACTTTATATGGTTATAACTTTTGAACAACATGAAATTTGCCATTTGAAATTCGAAACCATCGCACTTTCAGGCAGATGGATTTACCACCTAAATAAGCTGCTGAATAACATTTCCCATATGTCTACCTTACATTTTCATAATTTTTGAAATGTCTGGATAATTTAGTTTGATGTTACGCGGCTTACAAATCAAATATCGGTTTTCCGTATTTTCAGAATTGACTATTTTGGGGATAATTACTGTTTTGAATGAAATTTTAAATATTTAACATTTAAAAACCCCTATATATCAACCGAATTTTAAATCTGCACCCCTCAAATTATCAGAAACAATTTTTATGAAGATTTTTAACCCCTTGAGATCTTCATAATAATTAAATCAAAATGGAGGTGAAATTTAGATTGGTAAAATTTTGTCGGTTATATGTTTAGCCCTAAAATGTACACATTTTCAAAAGATAAAAAGAGAAAACCCATCTTACAATTTGTTATGCAATTTCAAGTACTGAGACCCCCTACATGTGGCCATTACGCGTTTTATGTGCGCACAGCGAGGAGCTAAAGGGCAGGAGCACCCTGCAGCTGCCAGAATTTAAGTTTCCTCACTGGCCCCTTTTGTAGGCTATAACATTTTAGCTTTTTCATTATTAGGTGCCATGTGACAGCAATTTTTTTGCGGGATGAGATGCTTTATCCAGTGTAACCATTTTGGGGTTGGAACCCCCTATTTTTGAAAATTTAGAACCTTTTATTGAGGTCAGGAATAGAAAAGCATGAATTCTGTACTGGATTTTTTACTTTTTTTCTTTTGGTTTTCACTGTATAGCCTAAAAATCATGTTATCTTTATTCTATGGGTCGATACAATTACAGGGATACCATCCATGAATATTTTTTCTTATGTTTTACTAAATTTGCCAAATAATACCCTAATGTGTGAAAAAATCTATCATTTGTTAATTGTAGTCTCAAGAGGCATAGCATTTTTAATTTTTGGCTACAGAGCTGGTTGATGGCTTCTTTTTTTGCAGGACATGTTATACTTTGCAACAGTATCACTCGGGAATAATTTTATCACTTTCTATTGCATTTTTTTGTGGGATTAATAGGTAAATTATAATCTTTGGCAAGTTTTTAACATTTTTTTATGGCGTTCATCATACAGGTTCAATAATTAACTTTTATTCTAAGGGTTAAATGTAATGGGAAGCGAGTGCTTCCAAAGGGTCTAAAGCAATTCTTTATTTGTGCATCAGCAAAAATACATCCAGTAAAAGTACATGGAAAAGGAGCGATCTTTTCGGCTATCAAGCCTTAGTCATGATCCATACAATAGACATAAAATTGTACAATTTATAAAACTTTATTAAATAATGTAATATCATTTCAGGATAAGTGGAACGATCTAGCATAAATACATTCTAGTACAAGGAATATAAAAACTGAGTGACAAAGTGTATATAAATTCTGAAACATGAATTATCCATCCAAATTTGGTAAATAGTAATTAAATCATGACAATAATTCATCCCATTGGGCTGTCTAGTAACCAAAACAAATATCCAATAGGATTCTCTATTAAATAACATTTTGGTGGTCTCCTCCCCTGATAGGTCTGGAGACCTTTTCTATGCCTGTCCGTCTGAGACTTGATACATCCCCCTTGTTGATGTCTCTGAAATGCCGCACAGGAGAGGAAACATTGACAGAAGAGTTGGTAACATCAGAAATATGCTCTGTCTACTCTATGGGTTGTTACGGACACGTTTGTGTTATGATTTAGACTTTTTTGTGCATTATATGTCTTTTTATATGTTTGGAGGCTTGTGGGCATTTTTATTAACTTACTAATTTATTTTTTAACTTTTTTTTAACATTTTGATTTCTTCTACCATGGGACATGAACAATCAATCATCTGCTTGCTTGTTCATGATAATACCCTGCACAGCACATGTATAGGCTGACACTGTGCCTCTGCAGACGGCCCAGGGGTCCCGATCGAATGATGGGTGACCCCTTGAAGATGGCGCGGGGGCGATCGTGGGGTAGATATACTTGCCAGTTAAGTTAGAAGCAGCGGTCGTGCTGACCGCAGCATTTAACGGGTTAAACACCCGAGTTCGGAGCCCACTCCGACCGCGGGTGACACCCCGTAACTCCCAATGCCATCTTGGCTCCGGTGCAGACTGCAAAAGGAATCGTATATTCTCAGCTGGTTTATATTTATATGGGGTATATTCATTACTTTGATATTTTCAGTATTGTACAGGTATGTGGGTATATACCCATATATACTCGAGTATAAGCCTAGTTTTTCAGCACAAAAAAAAGTGCTGAAAAACCCTAACTTGGCTTATACTCGAGTCAAGGAACAAAACAAAAAGTGAACTCTCCTTCTGACGCTCCCCGGCATCCATCGCGGCTCCAGGTCCGTCACAGTCTTCGTGACGTCAGCCGCATCAGCACACTAGGACAGTGGTGGCGAACCTTTTAGAGACCAAGTGCCCAAACTGCAAACCAAAGTTCTTGTAATAATCCTAGAGTGCCAACATGGCTATTTAGCCTAAAATTACCGACAATACCGCTCTATAAGGGACATATAATACTGCCACATGATGAACATTACCAGTACAACAAGATAAATACCACCATACTGATAATAAACAGACCACTAAAGAAAGACCAACATCACCAATTATATCACAAAGCAGGAAAAAATACAGTGAGGAATACTACCCCCATCCACTGAGGAACACTACCCCCATCCAGTGAGGGACACTACAGCCATACAGTGAGGAACACTACAGCCTTACAGTGACGGACACTACCGCCATACAGTGACGGACACTACAGCCATACAGTGACGGACACTACAGCCATACAGTGACGGACACTACAGCCATACAGTGACGGACACTACAGCCATACAGTGACGGACACTACAGCCATACAGTGACGGACACTACAGCCATACAGTGATGGACACTACCGCCATAAAGGGGCAATATGAAAGATTGTTGAATCCAATTTGGGTTCGTAGGGCACAGTGTGTGTTGTGGGGTGGAGTGGGGGTTGAGGGAATAGCAAAGTTACAGGCAATCAGGCAGGTGAATTTGCCATCAAATCACCACATATGACAGGTCTGTGGCCACATATATATAAAGCTCTGGGCACCTGTGCCATGCTGTCAGTGAGGGTAGTGTAGTGCACCCCAGGGTCACTGGCAGCATGGCACAGCAACAAGAGATCTGGGCCAAGGGCAGTATATATATGGCCATGAATAGCTGTCATACAGGGTAGTTTGGGACACTAAACAATAAGGACCTATAGTTGTTTAGTGTCCCAAAGCTGCCGGCCTGCTGCCTGTGACATACACACAGAGCAGCTCCTGCCCTCCTCTCTCCTCCTGCTGCACTTATCTTTACTCAGAGCTGGCTGATGCAGTGTACTCCGGCAGTCCTGTCTCTCTCCTTGTGTTCCCGGGCTGAAGGGGGAGTGGAGGAGGGGGAGGGGCGGGCACTGATGCAGCCTTCAGTGAGAGAGAGAGCGATCAGCAGCTTTTCCTGCCTGCCGGGAGTTGTAAGGATTTATGTATAAACGGCAAGGGAGATGGTTCGCGTGCCGACAGAAAGGGCTCTGCGTGCCCTCTGTGGCACGCGTGCCATTGGTTCGCCACCACTGCACTAGGATGTCAGCTTGCAGGCTATATACTTGAGGGGGTAGGCAGGCAGCCTATATACTTCATGGGGCTGGCTGGCTATATACTACAGGGGGCTTGCTGGCTGTATACTGAGGGACCAGTTTTTTGTGTCAAAATTAGGGGTCTCGGCTTATATTCGAGTACATACGGTAGGTGTGTGGCTATGTATGTTTATTTATTTTATATTTATTTTATGTGTGTGTATTCTGAAGTATAATATGAGAAAAGGGTTAAGGAATATGGGGCCCTGACGAAAAGTTTAAATCGGGGCCCACTGGTGTTTTGTTATGCCACTGATGAACTACCTTAATAAATTTATCATGGTTTTCACAGGAAAGTTTGTTATTTTGTTTATCTTCTTTTTCCCTGTCAGATCATTATCTGTCAGTGAAAAAGGCAGCACATCAGCAGTGTATGTCTGTGACACATGTGGGGAATTGCTCTTGTAGATGCTTTGTAGCAGTGTAGGAAGCAGGGACACACGCAGAGTTAAAGTCCAAACCAAGTGTTTTATTCACACTTCCTTGCCAAAGCACAAATTCAGCCTTTTCTTAGGCACAAAATAAACCCTGCCCGACTGGGCACTGCCTAATACAACAATAACACCTAACTATACATTTACCCGGCTGCCAGGCACACGCTCTTGGCCAGCAGAATATCAGGAGGCACTGAGTTACCTTTGCTGTGTGAACTCAGACCAGCTTTCGGCTCTTCAGGTAGTGCCTCACCTACTGCTTTTGGCTGGCAGGCTAAATCTGGCTCTAACAAGGCCTGTGACCCACACCTGTGGGCTATACAGAAACCCAGGACCGAAGGCCGGATGGAGTAGGAGTCCCACTACCAGCCTACCCCTACTCCATAATAAGCAGGCCCAGGACGGACATTACAAAAGTGTCTATGCTAGCTAGGCCAACATAGACCAAACAGACGACTACTGCTTACCACATGTCTGTTTCACCCTTGGATTACTGCAGACGAATCAAAGGCTTTTACCATGTACTTTTTACCTGCCTGTAGGACAGATAGCGGTTCTCTCACACAACACCTGTAACTTTCTCACATACCCTCCCCCTCAGTTCAGACCCACTGGGGCGAACTTCTGACATTAAACAATGCGTCCGGGATAAGGCATCCGCATTGCCCTGCAGTTTCCCGGCCCTGTGCTCCACCGTGAAACTGAAATTTTGGAGGGACAAGAACCACCTTGTGACCCTCGCATTCTTCTCCTTAGTTCTAGTCATCCATGTGAGAGGAGAGTGGTCAGTTATGAGACTGAACTGTCATCCCAGCAAGTAGTACTTTAGGGACTCCAATGCCCATTTTATTGCCAGACATTCCTTTTCTACGATACTGTAATTTTTTTCTTCTGGTGAGAGTTTCCTGCTCAGGTAGGTAATAGGGTTTTCCTCTCCATTCACCTCCTGAGACAGGACAGTTCCCAGCCCTACATCTGACGCATCCGTCTGCACAATAAACTCTTCCTTGAAGTTTGGCGTAATGAGGACGGGAGATCCAAACAACAGACTTCAATGCCTGAAAAGCACCTTCTGCTTGATCATTCCACCATGAAAGTTCTTTTACCCTTCAGCAGGTCTGTCAGGGGAGCAGATACTGTGGCAAAGTTTGGTATAAACCATCTGTAGTACCCAACAATGCCCAGAAACGCCCTGACTTGTTTGGTGCTCACTGGTTGAGGCCAACCCTGGATAGCGTCCATCTTGTTGATCTGAGGTTTAATTATGCCTCGACCGATCACATATCCCAAAGTGATTCTCCCAGTCATGGCGGAAGATGATGATATCATCCAAATAGGCTGAGGCGTGTCTCCTATGTGGCTTTAACACCATGTCCATTAACCGTTGGAAGGTGGCGGGCGCCCCATGAAGCCATGGGTAACACAACATAGTGAAAAAGGCCCTCAGGGTTAAAAAAGGCCATCTTTTCTTTAGCTTCTCTGTCCACCCGTGACATGGGATAAGTCCAAACACCTCATTCAATTTTCTAAAAATCGTTGCAAAAAGTGTCCCTTCAGGTTTGGGAATTAGAACAATTGGACTGGCCCAGTCACTTTTAGACTCAATATCCCGTAGTTTCAACATCTTTTGAACCTCCTCTGAAATGGCTTGTCTACGAGCCTCAGGCACTGGTACGGCCTTGATCTTACCTTCACTCCTGGCTCAGTGACAATATCATGTTTAATCACAGATGTGTATCCGGGCAACTCTAATAACACATCTGTATTTCTTGCTACAAACTCTCGAGCCTCTCGCTGTTATTTGCTACAGGCTTATCTGCAGCCTGTGAGGGTATCGCAGGAGGTGGACAAGCCAGAACCATCTCTGTAAGCAGATCCTCTCCGTCTTTCTAGGCCTTTAACAGATTTACATGATAAGTCTGCTCGGGTTTTCTCCGGCCGGGCTGACGTATCTGGTAGTTCACCTCTCCTATTTTCTCTAGAACCTCATACGGTCCTTGCCATTTGAGAAATTTACTCTACAGTGGGGACAAGTAGAAGTACCCGGTCACCGGGATTAAAGGTCCTTACTTTTGCTGATCTGTTATAAACCCGGCTTTGAGTTCTTTGTGCCTCCTCCACATGCTCCTTGACTATGGGCAAGACGGCAGCCACCCTGTCCTGCATATCTGCAATATGGTCTATTACACTTTTGTGAGGAGTGGGCTCTTGTTCCCAGGTCTCCTTGACAACGTCTAGAAGGCCATTGGGATGTCTGCCATACACCAACTCGAACTGTGAAAACCCAGTAGAGGATTGTGGGACTTCACCGTTGGCAAACATTAAATATGGCAACAGTAGATCCCAGTCCTTCCCATCCTTGTTTACCACCTTCTTGTTTGGTTTTGAAACTGTTTTTATTAGGTACAAATAAGCATGAACAATACAGCTTGTACATTTGCAAGAGTACCAGTTTTTCAAGGCTGAGCTATTGAATGACACACATTTCTCCTTTGACATTCAATTAAGTAGATAAATGAGGGGTAAGGTGTAAGTGGGGGAAGGTAGTGGAAGGGGCACAGGATCAAAGGGAACAAATAAAACAGATGAAAGAATTGAAACAAACGAAACACTTGCAAACAATTGAGGATGACATTACAATTCCAATATATAACATCTATGAATGCCTGAAAAGATCTCAGAGTAGGCAATTAAAAGTATCTGACTAAGATTAGATTTAAATTCAAGTAAGGGGGATCCTGTTTTGACTTTATCAGCATTGTAATTGTGTCTGCTGCAACATGCCTTCAAAGTTGGAATGACAGAGTGAAGTATACAGTTACTATATTATATTATTGTAATTATTGGTCAAAAGATTTCCAGGGTCCCCAGATAAGCAGAAATTTTTCCCTTGAGCATAGTTCCCAGTGTACTAACTCTTCAAATCTACAAATCTCATTTGACCTTAGCTACCCACTGGGCTATCAAAGGCGTTTACGTTGTCTTCCATAGAGTCGGAATGATCAGTTTGGCTGCTGAGATTAGGAAGGGAGCAAGAGAACTTCTCCTCCATGTGAAGGTCTGACATGGCTTACCCAGTAATACCACACTCTGTGATGTTGGAAGGGTGCATTTACAATTTTTTTCTGTCCAATGAAGGACTTTTTCCCAAAATGGGAGCAATTTCGGGCAATTCCACCAGATCTGCGACATGTCTCCTACGCCTGAATCACATCTCCAACAGCAAGCTGGTATATTGGGATTAATCCCGTTTAGCCATTTGGGGGTCTTATACCATCTTGATACAATTTTAAAGTGATTCCCCACAGCCCTAATACACCGGGAGAATTTGAGTTTTCCAGCATAACCTTAATGTCCACCTCAGAAAAACTCTCCTATAGCTCCTCTTTCCATTTTATCAAATAACCTGTTTTTTTAACTATGTGGAGACCTTGTATAGCGTTATATGTGATACATAGGAGCTTATTTTCTAGGGGTTTTCTGACACAGAGATTCTCCAACCACGTGCAAGACGTCTTCTCTGTGATTAGATTCTTATATATTCCACATGTGTGTAAAAAGTTGCTCAACCTAAGACCTGTTTTTTGTAAAAGATAATCTGCAGATATTTCCGAATCTGTGGAGAAAAAAAAAAACTGCTGTTTCAACCTTTGCCAAAAAGAGTGGAAGCCTGTTCTATCTGGGAACAGACATTTTGGTAGAAGGTCCAAAGGCAATAGAGGATGGGCATCTGAATGTAATGAGCGTATCTTTCCCAAGGTTTTTCTTGAATATATGAGCCCTTTGTGCAGTAAGCTTTTGAGTATTGTGTTGGTAGAAGTTTTTTTTAAACCCCATAACCTGGCTCTATATCATCTATTTTCTCATTTTCTAGTTCTGTGTATAATGATTGTGTAGGTGTCTGTGTAATCAATAGCCATCTAGTTATTTGGCACACATGGGAATAATTGATATCAGGGAGGTCAATACCTTCTTTTCTTGGGTGCTGAGATAGTAAGGCCCTTCTGATACGGGGAGTTTTGCTCTGCTATAAGAAGGATGAGAATAACGTATTGATTTTACCGAAAAAGGAAGCCAGTACTGCCTGGAAAAGATAAAGTAATTTTGGCACTATAAATGTTTTTAGTTAATTTTTTCTTCCCCACCAGGACATATATGGTATCTTAAGTTCAGAAAGTTGTTTTTAGAGATCCTTCAACAGTGGTTTGTAATTTAATCTATATAATTTGGTTAGGTCAGTTGTTAGCTGTATACCTAGATATTTAAAGGATTCCTTAGGCCATTTAAAGGGGAATCTTTTTGCAGCTTATTTGTAATGGTTTGGGGCGTTGAGATGTTCAACATTTCAGATTTTGCTAAATTAACTTTAAAATTGGAGAGGGTTCCAAAGTCTTTAAAAATTTCAGTGACCAGAGGTAAAGATGTTGTGGGGTAAGTGGTTACTATTAATAAATTGTCAGCAAATGCTGCGGTCTTGTGTTCAAAATCACCTACTTTAATACCTTGGATCTGTGGTTCCAACCTAATTTTCCTAATCAAGGATTCCATCATCATAATAAAAAGGGAGGGAGATAGGGGACATCCCTGTCTGGTACCATTACTAATATTGAATGGCTATTGAAGGATCCATTTACCCTAATTCTAGCACTTGGTTTGTTTACCAGCTTCTTTAGCACACTCTTTAGATTTTTGTTAAACCGTTTTACCAATCCATCCCTCTGAGGATGGTACACAGAGGTGCGTAACTGTTTAATATTAAAGAGCAGACATATTTCCTTGGTGACTTTCCCTGATCTGTGAGGATCTCCTTGGATAGTCCTACTCAGCAAAACATGGCAGACAATTCTTTAGCAATTAATTTTGCAGATGTGTTTCGTAGTGGGATGGCTTCAGGATATCGGGTAGCATAGGCCATAACTACCAGAATATGCTGGTGCCCCCAAGCAGATTTAGCCAGAGGACCCACCAAATCCATAGCGACCCTTTCAAAGGGTACCTCAATAATGGGCAGAGGTAACAACGGACTTCGAAAGTGTACCAAGGGAGCATGCAATTGACAGTCAGGGCAAGTTTCACAATATTTTTTTACCTAATCATACACTCCTGGAAAATAGAAACACTGCAAGATGCGTTCCAGTGTTTTTGTGGTGCCTAAGTGTCCTCCCATAGCATGTTTATGTACAAGGTCTAATACCGTTTGGCGATATGGCTGGGGTACCATTAATTGCTCCCGGGTTTCAACAAGCACCTTCTCAACTTGGCACAATAATTGCTGAATAACCACTACTCGAAAAAACAACTTAGCACCTGGGTGCTGTGGTACTCCATTCATTTCTACTACGTTTTCTCTGGCGCGGACCAGAGTGGGGTCCTGGGGTTGTGCGGCCCTGTCACTACCTCCTCAGCTTCTTCTGACATAACATCTAGGGGAAATGTTAAACTACCATCTTCTTCTATGGCAGCCATGCCTACAGCAGGAACCTCAGAGTCTGGGTCATTGGGCTCGGGATCTGAGAACTGACTGGACAACACAGGAGAATGAATCCCCAACTCTTGGTTTCCCCGCCATAAAGTACGGAACATGGGGAAGTCCCATCCCAAGATAAGGTAATGGGGCAAGTTTATGACAACCCCTGCCTCATGTATGAGAGATCGGTCCTGTCAGACTAATCTGATTGGTTTCTACGAGGAGGTAAGTTCAAGACTGGATCTGGGGGACGCTGTGGATGTTGTATATCTGGACTTTTCAAAGGCATTTGACACTGTGCCACATAAAAGGTTGGTATATTTGGGTAAGTAATAGGCTTAGTGATAGAAAACAGAGGGTTGTCATTAATGGCACATTCTCAGATTGGGTTGAGGTTACCAGTGGAGTGCCACAGGGGTCAGTATTGGGGCCACTTCTTTTTATTTTTATTAATGACCTTGTAGTGGGTTTACACAGTCAAGTTTCAATATTTGCAGATGATACTAAGCTGTGTAAAGTAATAAATACTGAGGTCGATAGTTTAGCACTACAGAGGTATTTGTGGAAGGTTGAGGAGTGAGCAGAGAAATGGTTGAGGTTTAATGTAGATAAATGTAAAGTTATGCACTTGGGCCATGGAAACAAAAAGTATAATTATGTTCTAAACAGTCAATTACTTGGTAAAACTGGAGCTGAAAAGAACTTGGGGGTATTGGTGGATGGTAAACTTAATTTTAGTGACCAGAGCCAGGAGGCTGCTGCTAAAGCAAATAAAATTATGGGATGTATCAAGAGAGGAATAGATTTCTCATGATAAAGACATAGTTTTGCCCTTATACAAATCCCTGGTCAGACCACACATGGAATATTGTGTACAGTTTGGGGCACCAGTGTATAAAAAGGATATAGTAGAGCTGGAACGGATGCAGAGGAGAGCAACCAGGATTATTAGGGGGATGGGGGGACTAGAATACAATGACAGATTACAAGATTTGGGATAATTCAGTTTAGAAAAAAGACGACTGAGGTGAGACCTCATTACAATGTAAAAATACCTGAACGGACAGTACAAGGATCTCTCCAAAGATTTTTTTATACCTAGGCCTGTGACCAGGACAAGGGGGCATCCTCTACGCCTAGAGGAGAGGCGATTTTCCCATCAACATAAACAAAGGTTCTTTACTGTAAGAGCAGTGAGACTATGGAACGCTCTGCCGCAGGAGGTTGTTATGGCAGACTCTGTACATGTTCAAGAGAGGCCTGGATGCCTTTCTTGAGAGAAAAAATATCACGGGTTATGGGAATAAAACATTTATTTAATTCTTAAAGGTTGGACTTGATGGACTTTCGTCTTTTTCCAGTCTTATATACTATGATACTATGTAGTGTCTCCCCACAAGAGGACTGGAAGTTAATAATTGTGGTGGGGTAGTAGTCCCCATGGATGCATAGAACTCCAATTGTTCGCCCTGTGACAGTTTTGGGTTCTATGAGGGACCCATTAATCAAGGTCACCCGACTGCCTGAGTCCAGCAGGGCCAACCCTGGATGCCCTGCTGCCATCACATGGCACAGGAGGCACTCATCAGTAGAGTCGGGGCTAGTAGCTATGTATACTGGGGCAGCGTAGAGAGAGACCCTTCTGGCAGAACTGCAGTCCATGGGCTATGAGGAATTCGGGCAATGGGCTGCAATATGACCTGGAAGGTCCAACAGGTGGGAGCCCCTCCAACTCCCCAAGGGTACCTCCCGGACATAGGAAGTGGTTTTAGCCCAAGGACTCATGGGTGAAATTACCTTTCGTGCCTTAGGGCCTGCCCTGGCATAAGGGGCACCCTTTTTTAGGGACTAGTTAGCACAAAACCTCTCCACCAACCCCACCACTGCCTCAGCATCAGATGGGTCCCCATGTCCCATTCATTGCTGGATCTCACCCGGCAAGGCCCTCAGGAAACGGTCCAAAACAACTTTCTCCACAATCTGGGCTGGAGTTGATGTCTCCGGCTGGAGCCACTTGGGGGCCAGATGAATCAGATGGTGCATCATGCACTCTTTGAGCACGTAGATGCAGATCCACTCCTAGTCAGGCCAAGATCTCTGCCTTTACCTTGGGGTAGTCCTGGGCATCCTGTTCGCTCAGATCGTAGTATGCCTGCTGGGAATCCGCGACAAGCAAGGGGGCCAACACCTCGGCCCAGAATTGCTGTGGCAACCTCTCACGGGTGGCCAAAGTCTCAAAGCCTGTCAGATAGGCCTCCACATCGTCCTCTGCTGTCTTCTTTATCATGGCTATGCGGACCTCTTTCCTGGCGTCCTTCAGCTGGGACAGTCCTTTCTGAGCAGCTGCTAGGGCTGTCACCTGCTGGAGCAACAATCTATTTGTTTCCTGCTGCTGCAAGTTTGCCTGTTGCTGCGCAGAAATTGCCCTATCATGCCTTTCCTGCTGCTACAAGTCAGTCTGCTGCACATTGGACTGGACAAGCTGCTTTATTAACTCTTCCATGGCTGTGGCTTGCAGCTTCAGCGCTGTTGACATCCGGGAGATGCAACTAGTGTGTACTTCACTGCACTTTGCCTGCTCCAATCCACCATGTGTGGGGAATTGCTCTGGGAGATGCTTTGTAGCAGTGCAGGAAGCAGGGACACACGCAGAGTTAAAGTCCAAACCAAGTGTTTTATTCACACTTCCTTGCCAAAACACAAATTCAGCCTTTGCTTAGGCACATACAAAATAAACCCTGCCGGCTGGGCACTGCCTAATACAACAATAAAACTTAACTACACATGTACCTGGATGCCAGGCACACGCTCTTGGCAAGCAAAATATCAGGAGGCACTGAGTTACCTTTGCTATGTGAACTCAGACCAGCCTTCAGCTCTCCAGGTAGTGCCTCACCTACTGCTTTTGGCTTGCAGTCTAAATCTGGCTCTAACAAGGCCTGTGACCCACACCTGTGGGCTATACAGAAACCCAGGACTGAAGGCCGGATGGAGTAGGAGTCCCACTACCAGTCTACCCCTACTCCATAATAAGCATGCCCAGTACGGACATTACAAAAGTGTCTTTGCTAGCTAGGCAAACATATCATGTGAATAGTGTCCAAGAGCAAAACTGACCACACAAGTTTAGTGATAACACCCTCCCCACCAGTGTAATAAAACTATTCATTACCTCCCTTTAGTTAGCTCAGTAAATGCAGTTTATATATACACACAGATATATATATATATATATATATATATATATATATATATATATATATATATATATGTGTATTTATTATTATTTATTTTTTTTGCTTTTCTATATCCAAAGATGCAAGTAAAAAACGTGAAAAATCCACTAAAAAACAATTTTATGAATTAATAAAAAGTTGCTAAAACACCAGCTTTCCATTTTTTATACTTGATTAACCCCTTAAGGACGCAGGGTTTTTTCGCTCATTTCTCGCTCTCCACCTTCAAAAATCTATAACTTTTTCATTTTTATGTGTACAGACCTGTGTGAGGGCTTATTTTGTGCGTAACAAATTTTACTTTCCCGTAATGTTATTTATTTTAACATGCCATGTACTGCGAAGCTGAAAAAAAATTCCAAATGTGGAAAAATTGAAAAAAAAACCGTCACGTGTGTCACGTTCTTGTGGGCTCAGTTTTTACGACACTGACTGTGCGCTCCAAATAACACCTCAGCTTTATTCTTTGGTTTGGTGCGATCGCGGTGATACCAAATTTATATAGGTTTTATTGTGTTTTAATACATTTTCAAAAATTAAACAAATGTGTACAAAAAAGAAAAAAAGAATTTGCCATCTTCTGACGCTAATAACTTTTTCATACTTTGACGTACTGAGCTTTGTGAGGTGTCATTTTTTGCAAAATGAGCCAACGTTTTCATTGCTACCATTTTGAAGTCTGTGCAACATTTTGATCATTTTTTAAGTGATGTAAAAAGGTGTAAAAGTCGCATTTCGGACATTTGGGCGCCATTTTCCGTCTCGGAGGTCAAAGCCGGCCGTAACAGTTTTTATATTTTGATATATCGGGCATTTTGGGACGCAGCGATACCTGATGTGTCTGTGATTTTTACTGTTTATTATGTTTTATATCAGTTCTAGCGAAAGGGGGGTGATTTGAATTTTTAATATTTTATTTATTTTTTTTTATTTTTTAAGCTTTTTTTAAACTTCTTTTTTTCACTATATCTTAGACCATCTAGGGTACATTAACCCTAGATAGTCAGATCATTCCTACCATATACTGCAATACTTCTGTGTATATGGCATTTTTGCAGCTCATTCATTACAATGAGCCACTGGCTCATTGTAACGAATCTGCAGAAGCCATTAAGCCTCGGGTCAAACGAAGACCCGAGGCTACCATGGCAACCGATCGCACCGTCTTTTAAATGCCGCCGGCGACTTTGCCAGAAGGGTTAATAGCGGCGATCGGTGCAAGCACCGACCGCGGTTATTAGCGGTGGGGGTTTGCTGCAATATGCAACAACCCCCACCTTTGTACGAAGAGGACTCAATCCGTGAGCCCTCTTCATACATTCCCTATAACCCTATACCTCTGCGCCGTAGAGCTACGCCGTAGAGCGTTAAGGGGTTAAACACCTCCCAAACATTCATTAATTCCCTTTACAAGAAATGATCTAAAAAGTAATCATACTGGGGGCGGACTGGCTGCAGTGGCGTAACTTGAAGCTGATGGGCCCCAGTGCAAAGTCTGTGCCAGGTCCCCTACTATAATGTATGGTTTATAGTACTAGTCTTCTCATATGGGAAAGTGAGACCTTATGGGCCCCCTAAGCCTCTTGGGCCTGGGTGCGCCCTCGGCACCCCCTCAAGTTACACACCTAGCTGCCTGGCTGTAGACTACATGAGGGCGGTCTGGCTGTAGACTACATTGGGGCGGTCTGGCTGTATACTAATGGGGGCAGTCTGGCTGTATACTAATGGGGGCGGTCTGGCTGTATACTACTTGCCAACATCATAGGTGGTGCTGCCAATGCATTTCCCACCTTCAGCTTATATTCCAGTAAATAGGTTTAAGCAGTTTTTTGTGTTAACATTAGGTGCCTCGGCTTATACTCAGGTATATACTGTAAGTCTGATTCATTTTTCTGCATATTTTAAAATACTTTCCATTGGTTTTAAATCAATCTATTAAGTTGTATTTATACCGTTTTATGCTGTTCTTGCTCTCTCTACTGACTGACTTACCAATATTTATTTTCTATTAATTCATTTAGTCTATCATGAAATGATTTTCTTTTTGTGTTTAATGCAATTTGTATATATTTGAATACTTTTAATCTACGGCAGCAATTCATAGCGCAATTCTTGCAGTTTGGCGGCGACAACTCCGGATGAATGTGCTGGTGCGTTATCGTGGGGAAACCTCCTTTTTCGCCAAATGCGGCCGTGTCTCCTTTAATTTTTTGTCGAAGCAGTCAGATAACTCACTGTAGTATTTTCCAGTGACCGTTCTTCCTTTTTCCAAAAAATCTATGAGGACTAGGCCGTTCGCATCCCAAAAAAATTGTCACCATGACCTTTCTGGCCGATGGGACTGTCTTCGCCTTCTTTGGAGCAGATTCACCAGAAGAAACAATTTGTTTTGATTGTTACTGTGGACTTTTTTAATGATTTCCTCGGTAACCACGTCTCCTGGTCGCTCAGAGTCAAAAACGGATGTTCGCCCACGTTTACATTCGTTGAACCAATATCTAACTGTGGTCATAGTAGAAAAGCAAAGGATATGGAGAAGCACCGTGTATGTACAGTATTAAGTACCATACATACTCGAGTATAAGCCGACCCAAGTAGAAGCCGAGACCCCTAATTTGAACACAAAAAACTGGAAAAACCTATTGACTCGAGGATAAGCCGGGGGTGGGAAATGCATTGGTCACAGCCCCAGTACATAGCCAGCCAGCCCCCTGTAGTAGCCATATAGCATGCCAGCCCCCTGTAGTAGCCAGATAGCCTGCCAGCCCCCTGTAGTAGCCAGATAGCCTGCCAGCCCTCTGTAGTAGCCAGATAGCCTGCCAGCCCCCTGTAGTAGCCAGATAGCCTGCCAGCCCCCTGTAGTAGCCAGATAGCCTGCCAGCCCCCTGTAGTAGCCAGATAGCCTGCCAGCCCCCTGTAGTAGCCAGATAGCCTGCCAGCCCCCTGTAGTAGCCAGATAGCCTGCCAGCCCCCTGTAGTAGCCAGATAGCCTGCCAGCCCCCTGTAGTAGCCAGATAGCCTGCCAGCCCCCTGTAGTGCAGTAGCCTGTCAGCCCCCTGTAGTGCAGTAGCCTGCCAGCCCCTTGTAGTGCAGTAGCCTGCCAGCCCCTTGTAGTGCAGTAGTGTAGTGTTTTAGCAGTTTAAGCTCTAAGAAATGGTCGGATTCTTGAAATGTTATTAATGTGCATCTGGCAAGATAGAGCAACAGATATACGAGGCAAAGGAGAAGTCTGAGTCCAGCAGAAACTCAAAACAGTGGGCCCGCTGCCTTGGGGTTATAGAGATATCACAGACAGAAATGGATAGATCAGGGTTATGTCTGTTAGTAGACGGTGGAAAGACTAGAAGAATAGTTTTGGAAGGATTACGTTTCAAGAAAAGAGGACATGATGTTAGAGACAACAGAGACAAAGTCACTGGTGTTACGGAGAAAGGCAGGTAGGTACAAGAATGTAACTACTATAATACTGCATTTTATCTGAATGCCAACTTAGAGGTTTTTGGTTTTACATGACATTGTTGTTTCTTGTTTTTGATGAGATTTTCTATATGATAAAGTTTGATGCTGTATAAAACATAAAATATGGAATATTAGCATACTCAGTTTGCTACAGCTTATTACTATTATGCAATAAAAGGCATGTAAGTGTTAATTTTATCTTATGTTCCCATCCCATATTTACCATGAAGTCGGTTTTCCCAGATTTTTGTTTTTACCATACAACAATGGATGTGAGAAATCCATTTAAGAATAGACTGCTGAGGAAGGAACAAGCGTTCCAAAATGCATTCAGTTTATGTATGTTATGTCTGGAAATTAACTCCTCTAACTCAAGGATGCAATGACCTTAACTGTGAAAGAGCGCCAATGAGAATAAACAAACAGATCGTATTGAACCACAAGCTCCAGCAGACCAAAAATGTTCACCACGCATGTGAGGCTAAGCACAGTCTCGCATCCAATTGAACCAAGCCTCGTTCTCAAACAACCAACAGAGTGGCACACATCGTGAAAAGGCACACGCCACTACAACACGCGTCTTGAGAGGATCTGTTTGGAATATCTATTAAGGAGCATTGTCGTATGAATTACCATGATTATAATACTGTATTCCATTGTATAGGAACATTCTATACGTATTGTGAAATATCTAAGGTATCATACCTATGTATACATACATCTCAAATGTTTATTGAATTAAGTTATATTCACGGCTAGGTGTGATTCACTATCAGTTACCTGCATTCGGACACTTTAAAGTCTAGGTTTTGCTTGTTAACGGTGAATCGATTTTGAGTTTACCTTTACATTATTACCATCAGGAGTTATTTCCAATTTGGTGATCCCATTTTTATCTTTCATCTGTATTCATGTGTATATCATGTGGGCCCCGTAACAGATAGTTTTTACTTTTATTTGAATAAATATAAAGTGTTACAGTATGCACCACCTGCTCCTATCCCAATAAAGACTGTTTCCTCAATTGTATGGTTGTTTATTAAAACACAGCGGTACCAAAGTATCACAATGTAACATTATGTCAAAACATCAAAATACCCTTATGTAAACATCTAATTAGTAGCAAAATTCACATATGTAAACAACTGATGAGGGCTGGGTCCATGCACTTGTAGTAACTATCTCTATGGATAAAAAAAAAAAAAGTTAAAAAATAAAATTGTTACTACAAGAGCATGGGCCCACCACTCATCAGATGTTTACATATGTGAATTTTGCTGGAATGCACTCAAGTACACCGGCCTATTCCTGGTGAAGGTAAGTGCAAGTCCCGCGACACTTTTTGTTTTTTAAATGCAGCGTTTTTTCCGAATCCGTAGGGTTTTTGTTAGGCCACGCCCCCCGATTTTTATCGCGTGCATGCCAGCGCCGATGCGCCACAATCCGATCGTGTACGCCAAAATCCCGGGGCAATACAGGTACAATCGGCGCAAATCGGAAATATTCGGGTAAAACGTCGGGAAAACGCGAATTGGGCCCTTAGTAAATGACCCCCATTATATCTAATGAGGAACTCTGTTTCACTGGAGATTGTGAAAGGAGTTTCTCTTATATAACGGTAGTAAGTCAATCTTGCATACCCTAGGTGGGAGTAGAAAGTCAAAATGATCCCACATCTTTCTTGATCAGTTATTACTTATGCTATCACTGTGGAGAGTTGGATTAGTGCTCTTGGAACAGGGAGTTCCACAGGGATGAGCTGGCTTTCATAGTTTCTTTCAAGTTTCTCAAATCTCAGAGCTGTTTAAAAGGTAATTTTTGCAGGTCTTTGTCCAATATGATTATGAAAAGTCTTATTGTATTTGTATATGTACCCCATTATTTGTAGAGTGGTGTGGAATACGATGGTGCTATATAAATAAAAATGTATTATATCATCCTCCATAAACAATGGCTCTTATACCTTCTGTGTCCCTCCTTCCTCCTAATAGAATGTTCGTGCTTACAAGCAGGCCTCTCACTCCTATTGTTTTAAGTTCATGACAATATTTGTACCTTTTAATGTCTTATTTTCATTGTATATGTACACTGATTTGTAAAGCACTTTTGATTACAATTGCGTTATAGAAATGAAAATTATTATTGTTGTTACAACCTTTTAACTACTTTGTATTCCAATTGTTATAGGAGGAAAATAGGATAAAGGAGTCCTTCAAAGATTTTTTTGTTCTTTCTTTATGAACTCATAACCTTAAAATTAATTTTAAGGTTATGTACATGCACCAGAGTTGAGTTCAGGAAATACAGTTAACGTTAACATATCACTTTTTACTGATGGTCTCTAAGATATTAAAGAAATGATAAAGGATAAATACACATTCTACGTAAGAGGAGTTGGTTTAATCCCTAATTGCAGTGCTGATGCATCAAGAGAAGAAAAGCATATAACACAGAGAAAAATAGCTCTATAAGCCAAGATCCCAAGCTAATATGCCAACTATTGTGCTATACTTCTAGGTATTTTTTGCATGAAATATATGATTGAGCACCATCACATTATGGAATAAACATTTGATATACATACATTTCATCTTTGATAGGCTTCTCGTAGGCTTTTGGAGAACAATGTGATAAAACTTGGCTATTCCAGTCTTTTACAACTAAACAAGGACTTTGTCCTTTTCCTCCAAAATGATTTATGGTGCTTGCAAATGTTGCCCCTTCATCATCCCTGTCACTGAGGAAAAGAAAAAAAAAAAACACATAGCAGCACTTGTTTAAAAATTCTAACATATCTTCAGTCCATCATCACTGTTAAAATAACCTCTCAAAAACTTTCAATTTTAATTCTACAATCAAATTAAAGCAAATTATATTCCATGTGATTTCAAAAACCTAGATGCTTGCTATTACCTTTAACGCCTACAAATAAAGGAGAAAATAATCAGTGTGAGTAAGAATAAAGACAACGTAAACCGTTATTTCCTTCCACTTGAATTGTTTCAGTGTTCCTGATGTTTGTCTCAACTGTTCCAAATTGTAATCAAGAAATAGGGTGGGCACATCTAAATGTAACACAAGAGGGAACAGCACACATAAAATACATTGATATACAAAACCAAAGACAACAAAAGTGTATATATTGTATATATATAAAAAAAGCACACAGCCTGTAAAGTATACAGAACTGTACTTTAGTTTAACCCCTTCAAGACGCAGCCATATTGTACTGTAGTTTAAGGCTCAGCTCCAGTTTTTGTATTCTGACTTGCGTCGCTTTATTTCCTTATAACTTTTGAACACTATCAAAGCCATTAAGAGATTGTTTTTCCTCATATGTTGTACTTCATTTTAGTGGTAAATTTTGGCTGGTAAGTTTAGAGTTTTTTTACACAAAAAAAAGAAAAATGATTAATTTCTTGAAAAATTTGCCATTTTTGAAATTCAAAATCATCGCGTTTTCAGGCATATAATTTTACCACCTCAATTAGTTGCTGAATAACATTTCCCATAAGTCTACTTTACATTTTCATAATTTTTGAAATGTCTGGGTAATTTATTTTGATGTCACATGGCTGACAAATCGAATATCGGTTTTCTGTATTTTCAGAATTGACTATTTTGGGGTTAATTACTGCTTTTAATGAAATTTTAAATATATAACATCAAAAGCCCCCTATATAATAAAACCATTTTCAAACCTACACCTCTCAAACTATCAAAAAAAGCTTTTAGGAACATTGTTAACCTCTTGAGATCTTCATAGTAATTAAATCAAAATGGAGATGCAACTTAGAATGGTCAAATTTTGTCGGTTATATGTTCATTTAGCCCTAAAATGTACACATTTCAAAAAAATAAAAAGAGAAAACCCATCTTACAATTTGTTATACACCCTCCACATGTGGCCGTTATGGGTGTATAACAAGGCACAGAAGGGAAGGAGAACCCTACAGCTGCTAGGATTTCAGTTTTCTCATTGGCCCCTTTTGTAGGCTATAAAATTTTAGCTTTTCATTATTGGGGCCATGTAACGGCATTTTTTTTGAGGGATGAGATGCTTTTTCCAGTGTTACCATTTTGGGGTTGGTATTTCCTATTGTTGAAAATTTAGGAACTGTTTTATTTTTTAATTTTTTGAGGGAGTTGAAAAGCATCAGTTCTTTACTTTCCGTGTTCGCTCTCGTCGCACAGCATCTGTTTCAAACTACAAATGAAGGTAATTAATCATGTATAGCGATCGGCTAGGGTCTAGTTCAGTGGTGGCGAACCTATGGAACGGGTGCCAGAAGCGGTACTCAAAGCCCTTTCTGTGGGCACCCGGGCCATCACCCCAGTGCACCAGACAGGACTCAAAGAATCTTCCTGCAGTTCCAAGCAACTTAAAAGATGCTGCTTTCAGTCGTATATTTAAGTGATACATAGACCTACTAAAAATAGTCATAGAAAACTTTTTTAATTCTTTGTATTCATACTACTAACTCGCCTTCCTCATTTAATACTGATCCTATAAAGTTATAATCTTGCTGTCTACTAATAACATTCGCCAATTTCTTTCCTGGATTAGCAACCTCAGCCAAGTTTTGGAAGCGATACCGCCAATGATCCTGTTGAGCCTTTTATATCGTATACATTTCAAAGTCGTCCACTTCTTTTTGTCACTCCTGTAACCCTCCTTTCCCTGCCACGTAGTGGCTTCTTATTCTGCCAACTTTTTTTGTTCCCCAAGTGTCTTCTCTTTTCAGTTGTGTTTTTAAATGAAAACACAATATTTCCTTTAAACAGAACCCTGGAAAATAGGCTTTGAAGGTACCCCATGTCGCCAGATCCACACCCTCGCCATTATGCGCATAGAAAAAAATTCCCGCAAATCGCTCACACCATCCATAGATCCCAATATTTTAAACCATCCATGCTTAATCCTAAATACACTATTCTCGTTTACCCCTGTAAAATCGCATATTGCTACCATTGGTACATGATTTGATATACATTTGGCTTCATAACAAATTTTGTGAATCAAAAGCCAAGCTTGACCCATTTCTGAAACAAAAATCAATACGTGAATTCACTTTATATGTTTGTGAGAAGCAGGGAAATTCCTGTTATTTTGGTGACATTCCTGCCAAATATCCAACCAATCAAATTCCTGTAATAGCAAGGCAAAATTTACACTGTGAACACCCTTCTCTCTACCAGACTAATCAAGTCTTGGTTCCAAAATCTTATTTAAGTCCCCCAATAGTGCACCTTGCTTATCCAATAAAATGTAGTGAATTTTACATAAAATCTGCGGATTCTATTGAGGAACATAGATTGAAGCTATGACAATAAACTTATCATACAACATTTACAGTGTTGTGTGTTAAATAAGTTTCTTGCCGACAGATTAAAGACCACAATTCTCTTCAACCTATCTACCAGGCCTCTGATGTTCCAATAGAGGATTTTCAACTATATACATTCAACTCCTTTTTGGTTACCATTCTTTCAACAAATGAGTGAAGGAAGGAGAGAAGAGAGAACAACAACAAACCCAATGAAAACCTACCCCACAATATCTACAGAGGTAGGTCCTTACCTATAATAATCATCTAAGCAACCACCTCCTTCCAGATCAAACACAATTTTTATTTATCTTTCAACCAGTCCAAAACCTTTGGTCTTTCAAAAAAGTGTGTATTCTCCTTATAGGTCATTCTCAACCTAGCTGGATATAATATGGAAAACTTCAGTCCTTTCCCGTGCAGTTTCTTTTTACCTCAATTTTTTTAAAATTTCAGCTGGTTAGTGATGGAACATAATTTTATTTACACATTTAAGTTCTTACTTATGTGTTTCCTTCAATACAATCTCCTTATCCCTACTGGAGAGGAATTTGATTAAGACTGGTGAAAAAACCAGTAAAAAAAACCAACAAGGTCCTTCCCCTAATTCTCAGGAACCCCCATAACACTCAAAGGGGCTTAAAGCCTTCAGAGCAGTGAACCTTGGAAATCCACAGGGTTCTAGATTTTGCCCTGAGAGCATAAATCAGTACAAATACAGACAAGTTCACCCCAAGCCAGATACTAGTGGTACCTGAAATGGCTCAGTAAGAAGTATATATTAGAACAGAATGATACTAGATATTATCAGTTGCAACATTCTATCCACAGTCAGCAAAAAGTCTCTCCAGAGAAAAAAGAAGTACACACAAGAAGATTTATAGTCATCTACTGAGGATGTCTCTGGCTTCTAAATGGTAAGGCAAACCTCAAGCAAGTTTTCAGGAGTGAGCTTGTACACGCAGGACAAACACCCCAAACCTTCCAAGCTTCCTCCAAACAGCCATCCTTCACAACTTACAGCCACGTTCCTCATGTAACCACCTTCTAAGTATAGGCAGGACTTGGACATGTAGGTCCTTCCGCACACAGGGCATCAGGGAGTAAGGTAGAATACACAAGGAGCGGCAGTGCTCACACTTCACAGCCAGATGTGCCTTATCAGGCAGGGGCGGAGTCCAGACACGCGTGACACGCTCACACAATCTGCCCCCCACCTAAAACCTTAAGGTCAGCCCAGCAATTAAATGAGGTTCTCCTTGAAGATCCAGCGGTTAAATCACAAACTGGGGCACCCTCTTTGCAAATAATGGTCACCTGGACGACTCAAAATGTTCATAAAGGGTGAGGTTAATTAAACTTTCAGCCCAACGTAACAAAGCTAAGTCAGCACAGATGTTACAACTAGAGAAGCAATTGGTTAATTTGAACATTGACCATAGCAAAGTTGATTTTGAACACCAGGCTTCAGCTGGATTTGCTCCTAACAGAAAGGACAGAGAAGGCACTTCAGTGGTCTAGGGCTCTTTATTTTAAGCAAGCTAATAAACCGGAAAAAATTCTTAGTCAAGAACTTGAATAAAACACTAGCCTTTAATACAGTCCATGCCTTACACACAGTTTTCAGCTCCAGTTGCTGTTCTTCTATTTCCCCCTTCCTGACCAAAGCAACCCTTCTAAAGGTCACTGGAGACCAACACCAGCACCTAGATAGATGCCCCCATATCCTTAGAGAGAGTACACTTGGCTGTTTTGCAGTTTAAGTTGGGCAAAGTGGGCTCACAGCCCTTTACTATAAAACATTCTCTAAGTTACTCCTGCAGAAAGCTTCTCATGCTTTATCCAAGGGTTGCGTGCCCCTGGAGTCCTTCTAGGAAACAAATACCATTGTACTCCCCAAGCCCAAAAAGACCATACATCTCCTAAGAATTACAGGTCTATTCCTCTATTGAAAATTGATAATTATGATTGCTAACAGGTATTTTAGTAAAAAGGCGGAATAATATTGTCCCATCTCTGGTTCACAAAGACCAGGTAGGCTTTGTCCAATCTTGACAGGCTGTAGATAATGTCAGAAAAGTGATGAACCTTATTCACCAGCCCAATGTGTCCAAAACTCCAATGGCTATTCTTGCCTTCGATATTGAAAATAACTTTGATGGTGTCACATGGCCACAATTATTTTCTGTGTTAGAAGGGGTCAGTATCAAAGGATTTTTTCTCTCCCTTATTAAACAATTATACTCCTCCCCTTCGGCCACTTTGAAGCTTCCGTCCATCACTAGGCATCCAATTAAGATTGCAAGGGAAAACAGGCAAGGCTGTCCCCTCACCCTGGCTTTATTCGCACTGGCTAGACTGATCAGGGCCAACCTAAACATTGCAAGGCTTAAATTGGGAGGCAGCCACTACAAGGTCAATTTATGTGCAGATGATCTGCTTTTGTTTATAACTAAACTGTTAACATCTCTTTGCGCTGATGGATAAGTTTGCAGAAGCCTCTGGCCTAACTGTAAATTCAATCAAAAACAGTTGCACTCTTCTGCAATATTGCATCCCAACAACCAATAAGTAAGCTGATAGAATAATATTTTGGCTGAGCGCAGCACCCCTGAAGAACGTAGAATTGCCAGGGAAGGTGCCCCCGGGCCCCAGGGGAAACCCAACCCAGACACAAGTAACTTATTAACCTGAAATAAACATTTTCTTAACCCGAAATCCCATTATCACAAGGAACAATCATAATACATAATATATTGTTAAACTGACTTACAACGTCCAATATCAGAATGATGACTTCCAGACGACCAACTTGTTAGAAGATAGGAAAGGCAAGCGAGTGCTCAACCTGGGGTGCTGCAGGAGCTGGCTGTCCCTGGCGCAGGTCAGAAGCTACACGCTGTGGGTGCTCGTGTGCTGCCTGGTCAGGGTTATGATGACCAATGGAGCGTCTTCGATGTCTGCGACGTGGATGCCTCTGAGGTCGTGGGGGTGGTCCTCCGGCTGCCTCTGCCATTCCGGTAGGGCAACTGGGGGGAGGACCAAGGGATTCAGTAAAAGCAGACAGGTCTCCAGGGTGTCGTAGAATATGCAGCCGGCCACTGTGGCAAACTTGGAGTCTAAACGGGAATCCCCAGGAGTATTAGAAACCTTTTTGTTTAAGAGCTTCCAGTAGGGGAAGCAGCGCTTTACGCTTCAGCAGGGTCGGTCTGGAGAGGCCTGGAAGGAGTTGAAACTCGGTGGCCTTTAAAGCTTACATCTCCTATATTTCTGCCACTGTTCATAATTGCCTCTTTGGTCTGAAAGCGGTGTACTCTACATATTATATCCCGTGACCTATTCAGATTTGAGGGTTTAGCGCCTAGGGTCCGATGAGCACGATCAAGTTCCAGAAGGGTATCAGCAGGGATATCGATGATCATATTGAAGAGCTCCTGCAGTGTCGAGTAAATGGCGGGAGTCTTTATAGACTTGGGTACACCCCGCACTCTAATGTTGTTCCTCCTGCCCGTTTTCTAGATCGTCCAGATGGTCAGATAGAGCTCGCAACTGGGAGGACTGAGAGGCCAATTGTGTGGAATGAATGGCCAACTGTTCTCGGACGGAACGTTGAGAAGTCTCTACTGTTGACACTCTTCCCTCTATTTCATGTACTTCGTCTCTGTTTGCAGACATTTCGGATTGATAAGATTGTTCCAATCTGATGATTCCATGTCCTCCCTAGTAGGGATGGTTCGTATATGTGCTCGCGATGCTCTTAGATCGGATAGCACCTCTCTATCCAAAGAGGGTTTAGCATAATACATGTGTGCTGGCGGTGTCTGGTGCAGCAAGTCTTCATCATATTCAGCCTGCGGTGGCGAAGCAGGTGTGAGGTGCACTCTTTGTGATAAAGGGCAGGGCGATCAGCATTTTCTGGAGTGCTGCCCACGCTGGCGCTCGAAGGTTCAACTCCTGGGGAGTTGGAGACCAGAACTCCTGGGAGAGCTCATCCACTAGGGGTGATCCCCGATGAGGGGATGCAGCCAGTGAATGGCTAGGGGAAGGTGGAGGTGCCACTGCCTGAGACGGGCCCTGGCCTGATGAGCCCCAGGCAGATGATGTGTGAGAGGTGGAAGTGGAAGGTTGGGCCTCAGAGACTTTGCCATGGGGACACCACAGATCCCTCCTCCTTGTGAGTCTCGGTGAGACCCAGGGCTCAGTGCTGGCCTCATAGAATCGGTGACTGCCCAGGAGGTTGTAACATAACGGGGCTGTTGGCTGACCCGCACTTCCGCGCGTCTCTGGACTCACCAGCGCTCTAGGCCACTATCTTGACTATCGGAGCGTCGGGTGTCGGTGGACATCCTAAGGGCTGAAGAACTGCAGCGCTGGCAGCAGATTCCCAGTCCCGCTCTCCGAAGCCAGGCGCCGCCATTTCGATTCCCGGGGGTTCCGCTATCTCTGGGTGATCCAGTGTCCCGACCTGACGCCACCCTCTTGGATCCCAGCTTGGAGGCCGGGGGCAACAGCAGCGTTCCCTGCTCTGCATTTGGGGAGTCCAGAATCGCTCCACCGGGAGAAGTAGAGGTGCTTTTTTGGTCCCGAAGACTGTCGAGGAGGCGCCAGGTCAATAAGGTCCGCCATGACAGGTACGTCCACTTTGGCCTTCTGAGCAGTCCGGCCAGTCATGTGCGGGTGTGGGTAATGGCAGCGGCCCCAGCTCCTTTCCTCTTCTTTGCACCCTGCAGGCAAGAATTTAGGGTGAGATCGGCATATGTCTGGGCTAGTTCCCCGGGTCTTAACAGTTAACCTGTTAAGCGCCGCGGTCAAACCTGACCGCGGCACATAACATACGGGTGCCGCCATCTTGGATGGACGATCGCCGCCCCCTGGAATCTCATCAGAGGGCGGCGATCGGTTGCTATGGCAGCCTAGAGTCTCATTGAGACTCGTAGGCTTGCCATGTGCAATGATTTATAATAGCCAGCAGAGGGCAGGCTATTAAAAAAGTAGTATTGCAGTATATAGTATTAGCAATCGGACCCTGCAGGGTTAAATTACCCTGGAGGATCATTAAATAATGGTAAAAAAAAAATTTTAAAAATAAAAAAAAATATGAAAAAATAGTAAAAGTAAAAAAAAGTAAAAGTTTAAATCACCCCCCTTTCCCTAGAACTGATATAAATATAAATAAACAGTAAAAATCATCATTTTGAAAAATATAAAAAATTCTATAAAAAGTGATCAAAAGCCCATACAGTCCTCAAAATGATAGCATTAAAGACACCATCAAAATAGCAAAAAATGACACCACCCACAGCTCCGTGCACTAAAGTTTGAAAAAGTTATTAGTGCCAGAACATGGCAAAATAAAGAATTTTTTTTTGTACAGAAGGTTTTAATTTTTTTAAATGTATAAAAAAATGATAAAACCTGTACAAATTTGGTATCCTCATGATCGTACCGAACCAAAGAATAAAATAGACCTGTGATTTGGGGAGCTCAGCTCAGAGCAGCTCCACTGACACACAGTGTCCCAGCGCTCCCACAGACAGTATCACTATACTGCCACCCCACTCTGCCAGTGCACCTTCCTCTGGAGGACTCTCTCTACCTGAACTGACCCCAGACTTGCCCCTGGTGCACACTAACCCAATCCTACTAGGCATGTTGCAAACCTACACAAAATAAGGGTCTTATTTCCCCTGATGAGCCTATACTCCATAGGTGAAACATGGCATGTAGGGAAGATTGACCTTATCGCTGCATGGTGTGAACTTGTCACACGACTTGCACCGCGCACAGTCCTATATCATATTAAGGGATTCGTACCTTATTGAAATACAACTCGGACTCTAATCTTGTCACTCACCCTATTGTTCTACCTTTGCACTTGTCTCCTGTCTCCTCATCGCGACAGATTCTCGTGATCTTCACAGCCTTTGTCCTAACCTACCCACATCTCCCCTTCCCTCCCCACGGTAACTAGGGTTACTTGGCCGAGGACAGGGGCAGGTTCCGGTCGGGACGACGGCCATCTAGGGCTGCCGCCCCGAGATTAGGACTTCCTAGGGATTGGCAGGGCCCCCACCCAGCCCCCACTAGGGCCAACTAGGGACCCCCCGCACTCGGCTACCTACGAGTGCTCCCCCCCCCCCCCCCTCCCCTCTCTATACACTGCATGTATAGACACTTTTGCGTGTACAACACAATCTGGACACAGATATTCCATCTCCTTATCCAGTCCTGAAGCTACCACGCAGACTGACCACGGAGCATCGCTTTCACCACCGACCACAACACTGCCTATGCTCCCGCAGCCTCTCCAGCAGGCACAGTCGCCGGTGTGCTCCTCAGCTCCTCTGACCATCTACTTGTACGCTACGCTACTACTGTACCTTGTCTTATCATTTAATGTAAATAAATTATCCTTCTTGAATAATCCAAACCTCCACCAGTTGTACTTCTGTTTAAGCTCAGTGAAAGTTGTAAAATCCAAACCCACAAGAAAACGGTGCAAATGCGTTTTTCATCATTTTCACTGCATTCTGAATTTTTTTCCTGCTTCCCAGTAACGGCATGGAATAATAAATACCATCACTATGAAGTGCAATTTGTTACGCAGAAAACAAGCCCAAACAAAGATCTTTACATGGAGAAATAAAAAAGTTACAGATTTTTGAAGGTGGGGAGTGAAAAATTAAAATGCAAAAACGAAAAAGGGCCACGTCCCTAAGGGGTTAAAAATGGTAGCATGGAAAAAATTTTGACGCAGCGATACCTAATGTGTTTATGATTTTAACTGTTTATTTATATCCGTTCAAGGGAAAGGGGGCGTTTTTAATTTTTTGGTATTTTTATTATTTTTTTTAACTTTCGTTTATTTTTACCATTTTTCAGATCCCCTAGGGTACTGTAACCCTAGGTTGTCTGATCGATCCTACTTTATACTGCTATACTACAGTATGGAAGTACATGGGGATTTTTCTCCTCATTCATTACAATGTGCAAATTACAAAAAAAAAAAAACGAGGCCGTCTCGGGTTAAAACGTGATAGCCAGTGGGCCCTCTCCATGCACCCACACCCACCGCGCATCGTACTATTATGGCGCAAGGGGTAATCGTTAAGGGGTTAAAGCCAAGGATAATTATAATATTACAAGCTTGGGAGTAAACATCACACCATAGATGGATTCACTCTACTCCTGCAATGTTTTGGCAACTTCAGTCTGATTTTACTAAGTGGGATACTCCTGCCCTTTGCTGGGTAGGCCGAATCAATACTGTAAAGAGGAATAAGTTGCCTAAAATGCTGTACTAGTTCTGCTGCCTCCACATTCATGTCTCTGTTAAGGCCCTGACAGATTTTCAGAAGGCCATTTTTACTTTATATGGGCAGGCAAGAAGCCTAGGATTAAGACTTGTTTGATGCATTAACATAAGGGAGTTGGGGGAATGTCAGCTCACCACATCATTAAAGGGGTATTCCCATCTGGGCATTTACATTTAATTTTATTCATTTGCCACATGTAGCCATGTTGTCCATTAGACACTAGAGAGCTTCCTCAAATACGACCACCTCACACTCTGGCAGCAGTGACCAGACATGCGCTATTGAGTCCTGCCTGACCACCTGGATTCAGCAATCATTACCACAGGACGGCTGTGGGACATGCAGTAACTCCCGGTGGTGGCCGTTTCCGAGGAAGCTATCACGTTTCTAAGGGACCATATGACTGCATTTATGAGAAACTAACTTCACACAGGTAAATTTTTTTTAATAACATCAAATTAAAGAAATGTTTACATATGCCAGATTAATTAAACTGAATGTGAATGGCCAGACGAGAATACCACTTTAAGTATTGCCAGGCTGCTAGGTTAGTGCAAATAATTGTCGGGACTTACTTTGTGGCGTATGTTGCACAGATCTTTCTCTCTGGCAATGCTCCTGGTACTGCCACATAGGAGGTTTGAAATAGGGACTGCTTTATAAATGAATATCAGAACAAATTACAAATTCATAGTATTACCAGTTAAATCCAAGTGGGAGGGAGTGAGACCAAGACTGCCCCACGCATATCTCCTGTTATACAGGCTTCCTTATACAGGCTTTGTAATTTGTTCTATTTGTTTATTTATATAGCATTTGTATCACTGCACATGGCACTTTATGTGATTACCATTATTCTTTAGAACTATGTACCTCTATCTCCTATTGAGCTTTAAAGGGGTTATCCGGGTTTAAATATTTTTTTATGGCCGGGCTGGGGAGGGCTATTTAAACATAATAAACATGTACTTACCTCCTCTGGTGCTGCTGATGTCCCGCGCCGCGGCCCGTCTTCTCCGTGCGCCGGTTTCAGCTCGGCCAGCCGGAAGCTCCCATGCGCACCATCTCCCAGCGCTGAGAGATAGGGACGGACGGGAGGAGCCGTCCACAACGCGGACCGGAAGCTCCCTGTGCGCGGCTTCCGTGCCCCTGTTTGTTTACAGGGGCACGGATCGAAGGGACCGCGGTGCAGGACATCGGCAGCACTGGAAGAGGCAAGTCCATGTTTATTATGTTTAACTAGCCCACCCCAGCACGGCCATAAAAAAATTTTTAAACCAGGATAACCCCTTTAATCGGTGACGCTTATATTGTATGTCATAGTCACCTATCTACTGTAATCTATTGCATGTTATGATTGTTATACGCATATACCATATTGGTTTTTCTTATTGACATATATTGTGTGCCAATATTTATCCTTGGTTACACCATTATTACAGTATTTGTGTATAACCTTTTGTACCCATGCAGTGACACAGCTTCATGTGTTTTGATAATTTTGTACAATGTGTGGGGAGGGGGACCAATCGTGCTTGTCCCCTCTGTTGTGGGAGGGGAGTCTTAATTCTTTTTAAATCTTTCTAGTTAATTAATAAAATTAATAGATACGAGAGAGAGACACACACACAAGAGAGAGAGAGAGAGAGAGACACACGAGAGAGAGAGAGAGAGAGAGACACGAGAGAGAGAGAGAGAGAGACACGAGAGAGAGACACGAGAGAGAGAGAGACACACGAGAGAGAGAGAGAGAGAGAGACACGAGAGAGAGAGAGAGAGAGACACGAGAGAGAGACGAGAGAGAGAGAGAGAGAGAGACACGAGAGAGAGAGAGAGAGACACGAGAGAGAGAGAGAGAGAGAGACACACAAGAGAGAGAGAGAGAGACACACAAGAGAGAGAGAGAGAGAGAGAGAGACACACACGAGAGAGAGAGAGAGAGACACACACGAGAGAGAGAGAGACACGAGAGAGAGAGAGAGAGAGAGACACGAGAGAGAGAGAGACACGAGAGAGAGAGAGACACGAGAGAGAGAGAGACGAGAGAGAGAGAGAGAGACACGAGAGAGAGAGACACGAGAGAGACACAAGAGAGAGCATTCATGGTGTGCATATTTGTGCAATCCAACAAACAACAAAAGGCGGACACTAAAGTCACAAAATTAAGTGAAGTGGCCCTTTTTCATTTATGCATTTTCATTTCTCACTCCCCACCTTCAAAAATCTGTAACTTTTTTTTTTAATTTTTCCATGTACATAGCTCTGTTTGGGCTTGTTTTCGGCTCAACAAGTTGCACTTCATAGTGATGTATTTATCATTCCATGCCATGTACTGGAATGCAGTGAAAATGACGAAAAAACGCATTTGCACCGTTTTCTTGTGGGCTTGAATTTCACAGCTTTCATTGAGCGCCCCAAAACACATGTCTATTTTATTCTTTGATTCGGTACAATCACGAGGATACCAAATTTGTACAGTTTTTATAATGTTTTCATGCATTAAAACATTTTTTAAAACCTTCTGTACAAAAATAAAATTCTTCACTTTGTCATTTTCTGGCACTAATAACTTTTTCATACTTCAGTGCACAGAGCTGTGGTGTCATTTTTTGCGACTTTTGATGACATTTTAATGCTTTCCAATACACAACAAAAACAAACAATGATAAAAACATCTAAAAGTGTGTCCAAAGCACACAAATCCAAACAAGGCAGAGCAACCCAGGATATGATAGTGCTGGTCTACCTGCAGAAGAAACCCTCCTCTCCAAAAAATGTAAGAATATAAGTAAGGCACCGTGCTTACCCACAAACCAAAATGTGGTTACCTGAATGGTTAAATGTATTTAACTGGGGAAACAATCCCAGTAATACTATTGGGACCAGGCACCAAAAAAAACGCCTGTCACCTTGGTGGTGACAAGGTCTTGCAGTGGAATGCGGTGGGGGGGAGCCAGGGTGAAGACCCCACGCGTAACGCTAGCAACCTAGCTTCCTCAGGGGTGCTGTAATTGCTTTGTGATGTCCGTTATATAGGGAAGCGTCCCTCGTGTGTCAGGGAGTCGAGTCATGTGACTTCCGGCGGAAGTGGCATGCGTGACGCCTAGAGGGTTCCTACCTCGTAACTATCATGCCTGGATAAGTCTAAGTATTTGCGCCTGCACCACACCGCACGTTAAAACACCCGCGCTGATGCCTGCAATGTAATTCCGAGTTACTATAAAAGCCGGTAATCTAAAATCCAAGTTATAATTGTCGGGGCGGCCGGCGTGTGGATAAGAGAGCCCGATAGAAAGGTGCATGTTTAAACAATATGCTAGAAAAAGAACTCACTAATATCTAAAAGATAAATGTGCATGCGCTAACTTATAAATACATAGTGCTAGCATATAAATATATACATCCAAATAAATAACCAACACATCATAATGTTCCGCATATGGCTAAAGAATAAATATTCATAATGATAACATACATATATCACGTGACATAAATTAACCTGTTAACGTTCAACGTTCGATATATCGGACGCTGAGCCGAACCGGCATCGGGAAACTAGGGGTGCCGGCTGTGACTGATAGCCGGCACCACAGTGTAACACCCGCGATCGGAGATGTCTCCGATCGCGGGTGCTTAACCCGTTAAATGCCTCTGGGGGATCTTTCCTCCATGATCGGCCCCCCCGAATCGTTTTCGGGGGGGCACCGATCATTGCTATAGCATCACTGCGGTCCGATCTGGACCCCAGTGTTACCTGCAGGAATTGCCGGTTAGATGGGGTCGGTGACGTCATCTTAATGGCAGAGTGCCAGCCTATGCAAGTGCATAGGCTGACACTGCTAATGCCCTGCAATACATAAGTATAAAATAAAATAATAAATCACTAAAGATGCCCAAAAGCCCCAAAACATAAAGAGACATATAACTAAAAAAAAAAGTCTAAATCATAACACAAACCCCACATATAAAGTATCACCGCGCCCGTAACAACCCATAGAATAAAACTAAGTAATTATTGAACCCGCACGATGAATGTCGTAAAAGAAAACTGTTATAAACCCTCCAAAAATTATGATTTTTACCTATTCAATCCCACAAAAAATGCTATAAAAAGTGATCAAAAAAACATATGTACTAGAATGATACTGGTGCAAAGTACAACATGTCCCACAAAAAACAAGCCATAAACCAGCTCTGTAGCCAAAAACGTAACAATGTTATGCCACTTGGAAGACGGCAATACAGAAATTATAGATTTTTCCCCACATTAGGGTTTTATTTGACAAATTTAGTAAAACGTAAGAAAATATATTCATGTCTGGTATCCCCGTAATCGTATCGACCCACAGAATAAAGATAACATGATTATTAGTCTATACGGTGAACACAAAAAAAAAAGTAAAAAATCTAGTAGAGAATTGATGCTTTTCTACTCCTACTCTCAAAAAGAAGTTCCTAAATTTTCAACAATAGGTGATACCAACCCCAAAATGGTAACACTGGAAAAAGCATCTCATCCCACAAAAAAAAAATGCTGTCACATGGCCCCAATAAAAAAAAAGCGAAAATGTTATAGCCTACAAAAGGGGCCAATGAGGAAAGTAAAATCCTGGCAGCTGCAGGGCGCTCCTTCCCTTCTGCGCCTCGCTGTGCACCCATAAAACAAGTCACGGCCACATGTAGGGGGTCTCTGTAAGCGGGAGGAATTGTAGAACAAATTTTATGGTGGGTTTTGTATTTTTATCTTTTGGAAATGTGTACATTTTAGGGCTAAATGAACGTATAACCGGCACAATTTGACCATTCTAAATGTCGCCTCCATTTTGATGTAATCACTATGAAGATCTCAAGGGGTTAACAATCTTCGTAAAATCTGTTTCTGATAGCTTGAGAGGTGCAGATTTGAAAATGGGTTGGTTATATAGGGGGTTTTGATGCTAAATATGTAAAATTTCATTAAAAACTGTATTTATCCCCAAAATAGTCAATTCTGAAAATCCGGAAAAGCGCTATTCGATTTGTAAGCCGCGCGACATCAAAATAAATTATCCAGACATTTCAAAAATGGTGAAAATGGAAAGTAGAAATATGGGAAATGTTATTCAGCAACTTATTTAGGTGGTAAATCTATCTGCCTGAAAACACAATGATTTCGAATTTCAAAAATGGCAAATTTTGAAAAAAAATTTATCATAATTTTTTTTTTTTGTAAATAAACGCAAAACTTATGAGCCAAAATTTACCACAAAAATGAAGTACAACATGTGGGGGAAAAACAATCTCAGAATCGCTTTGATAAGTAACAGTGTTCAAAAGTTTTAACCATATAAAGCGACACATGTCAGAATCCAAAAAATGGGACTGAGCCTTAAGTCGTAAAATGGCTGCGTCCTTAAGGAGTTAAATACACAATGGGGGTCATTTACTAAGGGCCCGATTCACGGTTTCCCGACGTGTTACCCGAATATTTCCGATTTGCGCAGATTGTACCTGAATTGCCCCGGGATTTTGGCGCACGCGATCGGATTGTGGCGCATCGGCGCCGGCATGCGTGTGACGGAAATCGGGGGGCGTGGCCTAACGAAAACCCGACGTATTCGGAAAAACCGCCGCATTTAAAAACGGAAAATGTGTCGCTCAGGATGCGCTTACCTTCACTCAGCCGGCCTTGGTGAATTCCGGCGCGTTCAGATGCTTTTCAGCGCAGCAGCGCCACCTGGTGGACGGCGGAGGAACTACCTTATTAAATCCCGACCGGACCCGAATCCAGCGCAGAGAACGCGCCGCTGGATCGCGAATGGACCGGGTAAGTAAATCTGCCCCAATGAGTATAAATACAAATACATAGGTGCATCAATTGTAGTTCAAACAACAACAGCCAAGTCAACTCTAAATAAATGGATAAATAAATAAACCCCATACGTGCACTCACACATACTTTTATGGGCCCATGAACATCCATACCACCATTCCATACTATAAAAATACAAAATAAAGTGCAAATGCATATGCCGAAAATTGCCGGCGCCAACAGGGACCAAAAAAAGGGACATCAATTCAAAAATTTTTTAAACAAAATCATGTGTAATAAAAAATATATATAAGAAAAATGTAGAAAAAAAAATATATCAAAGAAATTCATATATTATATTATTTCGTTGAATGCGCCTGTGAATGACACGATGGAGACCAGATCCGGACGCACTCAGGTACCCAACTAGAAAGGCAAGCATATGGTGGGTCCAATCAGTGAATTCCAACCTCCTATCAGGGTGGTGCCAGATGGCCATGTACCACCACAGGTAAACATGCGTTTTTCCCGTGCCTGGTCCCACTTTACCCAATAGTATTACTGGGATTGTTTCCCCAGTTAAATACATTTAACCATTCAGGTAACCACATTTTGGTTCATGGGTAAGCCTTACGGTGCCTTATATTCTTACATTTTGTGGAGAGGAGGGGTTCCTCTGCAGGTAGGGGGAGTTGGTGTTTTGCAGGGTGACCAGCACTATCATATGCTGGGTTGCTCTGCCTGGTTTGGATATGTGTGCTTTGGACACACTTTTAGATGTTTTTATCATTGTTTGTTTTTGTTGTGTATTGGAAAACTAATAAAATTTTATTTTCTTTGATCATATAACATATGTCTATGTTTTCATTTTGTTTAAGAAGTTTTTGGTAAAGCTTTGACCGCTTTTGACCATATCAGATGATTTACTGGAAGCACATAAAACTCTTAGGCTATATTCACACTGCCGTTGCCCGCCCGTACCGTACCGTAGCGGGCAACGGCAGTGTACGGGGAGAGGAGGAGGAGGTGAGCGCAGCTCACCCCCGCCCCTCTCCATAGCAACCTATGGCGCACGGCGCCGTATTACGGGAAAAGATAGGACAGGTCCTATCTTTTTCCCGGGTACGGAACGGTACGGTGCCGCCCTTCTCCCTACCCCTCTAGACATCAACTCTTGGATAAAGGTAAAGGTCAGCTTCAATGTCACTACTACTAGACAATGACTAGATTCCAGATTCTTCCAAGGGACAGTTTGATTTTCGATTATAGGTTTAGGAGTTATATTTATCATTTTTTTGCCACTAATATTTGTGTACATCAGTTATTGACCTGAGCTTTGCAGAGCTCAATAATTATTAGTATATTTTTCTATTATTACTACTACACAATGACGTAGATTCCAGGTTTTTCCAGGGGACAGGAAACTGATGTCCGGAGGGGACCCCATTCTATTGGCTTCATGTTGTTTTCTGTCTGTGGAAAGGGGGGGATCCCTCCTCTCAGTGCCGTTGTTGGACATGCCAGGGAAATATGCATATTCAGACACTGATTTGAAGCAACAAGCTTCATTCACTGCCAATTGAATTTTGATTATAGGTTTATGAGTTATATTATTTTTTTTTTTGCCACTAATAGTCGTGTACAGCAGTTATTGATCTCAATAATTAGTATATTTTTCTATACTACTGTAATTTGTTTAACCACTGGATATTTGAGTCATTTCAGATGCAGAACATAGGAAAGTGGTCTAGAATTGGTGTCACCAATTGTGTTGGAGCAGCTCTGCAAGTTGCTGATCTACCAATTGGAGCATTCTTTATATACTTTTTCCAGGCCAGCCTTACATTACCCCCAGATTAAACAGTTGAAATGTGCAACATTTGGTAAAATCAGGATGGTCTCTCAGACTATTTCAGGCTGATGTTTTTCTCTCCAAAAAGGTTGAGATTTATGAAGACTCAGACTGCCTGGCATACATTTGGCCTGGGATTACAATAAAATGGCGAACAAGGCATGATAAATTCCCAATTTAGTGTTTGCCACAGGACCAATCCAGTGATAAAATTATTTGTCTCTATTCCATCAGCATTCATGGTGTGCATATATGTGCAATCCAACAAACAACAAAAGGCGGACACTATAGTCACAAAATTAAGTGAAGTGGTCATGCATCAATGAATCATGCCAAAAATTCAAGAACAAAGGGATGCAATAGTGACCCAAATAAAAAAAATATTTAAATCTTTATTGAATTTATACAACATACAAAGGATAAAAACTAATAAAAAATGTAACCCATGTGTTACATTAGACACGGTGCTCCTGAGCAGAGCTACAGTGATGGTGGTATGTATACAACCTTATATCAGGTATCTCCCTTCTTAAGCACTCTATCATTAATACCTTATTATATCTTTTCATCTTAGCACATTTCTTTTCACTCATCCCCCTCCCCACCCCTTTTTTTTTCTGGGATTCACCTTTCTTTCATTGCTACCTTGGGTAGCCATACTCACATTTTGGTTTTCCACTTTTCGGGACCCCTAGTATTGGTTCTTTGGTCCCCTGACAGGTTTGCTCTTATCATGCACAGGTCTTGTTTCACCTTTCTTGATTTTGATACTGGACATTCCTGATATGCCCTTTATACTCCATGTGAGATTTCTTATTCTTCTAATTTTTGTTTCTGATATAGTTTGTGGAGACTTCGTCATACCATCAATACCAGAGTGATCTTAGAATCCTGACCAACCCACTCCGTGTACTCAGACATGACCCTTTATTCTACATCTCTTTGAAGATTTTGGAGAAGAAATCCTGCCAGTACATCTAGCCATAGGGTGCATTTTGGGATTAGACAGTTATCCCTTACCTTTTTCCTGTGTATTGCTCTTGATTAATTGATACCTCCTCTTAGAATGGTCGACTTGTCCTCCTATATTCTTACATTGTCCTCCCGCGTTGTTCTTTTTCCTGTGTATTGCTTTTGATTAACTGCTACTTCCTCATAGAGTGTTCGATTTGTCCTCTTATATTCTGCCAGATATGGCTCGCCTTGGCTGACTTGGCCTCAGTTTTTTGTATACTTACTAACCTATTTAATCATTGGGTTCTGTGTCCCTTTGGGGTGTTTTCTCTCCTCCTCCCCTCCCCTGGATCATGCAGTCGCGCTTTACTTTTAATGTGTAATATTGCAATTGTTTAAATTAATTTATATATTCACCCTTAAATTTACATATTTTTCGATATATCTTAGAGGGTTTGCACTGTCAATTAGCACACTTTTATGCAAGTCTGCTTGTATACATTTATGTTTTTCTCTTTTTTCACCTTTTTGATCACTGGTTCACTTTTCCTTGATTGTAGTACGGATATTTAATTATCCATGAAATTTACTTGAATTTTTTATGAGACCTCTGCGTCTAATTTCGCTGTAATTTCTCACATGCGATACGCATTGCTTTATGAGGACTATTTCGGCGATGATAATCATTCATCTTTACATACTTACGCTTACCAGTATTTAGGAGTTCTCATTATCACAAGTGTATCGCGATTTCTCCATCGGCGTCTTGCTCTCAGCTTTCTTTGTATCCATAGTTACCTTTTTCACAGGTGAGCGGCTGTGTTTGGGGAGGGGAGTGGGCAGGTTCTTCAAGTGGGACACAGTGCCACACTATATATGCTTTACCTAGTCTACCCCTGAGGAAGTCACATTGGTGAGGAAACGCGTGGGGGGTCCTGCCTCCCCCCACTCTGCCTTCTATCAGTTGTGAGATCTTGCTACTCTTTACTTCTCTTTGATCTATCACGGTTTACCCCATTCATGTGGAAAACTCCACGTGTCTTGATTCATTGCTGCTACACTTTGCACTTTGTTTTCCACCATTCTTGCTGAAAATTGCTGCTATTTATGTACCTGTCAATATGTCATTGTTATTATAGCAATTGTTTAGGGACCCGTGCATACCCTTGTTATTTATTCTTTGAGTTAGCTTGTTCTCTTCTCTTTATTTGAGCTATTGTATTTGAGTGTATACAGGCAGTTTGGAGGGGAGTATCACTGTAGCCCTGCTCAGTACGCTCAGGAGCACAGTGTCTGATGTAACACATGGGTTACATTTTTTAGATGTTTTTATCCTTTGTATGCTGTATAACTTCAATAAAGATTTAAAGATTTGTTTATTTGGGTCACTATTGCATCCCTTTGTTCTTGAATTATTGGCATATTTGTGCAATGTAACAATTTATAGCTGAACTGTTGGAACTCAAAATGTTTTTGCAACAATAGGACATATTTAAACAAGAAAGATATAGCATATTTGAAATGTTGCAAAGATGGCATAAATATAAAAGTTAGTGAAGGAGAGTAAAGTTTAGTAGGGTTCTCCAAAACCATCTTATTCAGCTGAAACAAAAAAAAGACTTAGAAAATCCCCCCAAAGTTTATATTCAAACAATCATTACAACATTCTTCTTATCTAGTTTAAAAAAAAATAAAGATATACCTTTCTATTAAATTGTTTTTGGTTTCTCGCGTTATATCAGGTGCTGCTGGCCATGACTGAGAAATAGCTTCTTCCAGTTTTGTACTGTCTAGACACGGAGGGCAGATTATCTCAGTATTAGACAAGGAAGATGAGAACTCCAGCTGTCTTAGTCCAAGCTCTGCATTATGTCGTGTTGATAAGAGCTGCAGTGCAGAAGCAGCAGAGCTCATACTTGGTGCTTTGTTAGAGGCACAACTCTCTTCTTGGACACCACCAACAGATGATGAGTAATTTCTTTGCAATGTTTCAGAGGCAATTTCTGGAATATCCTGGGATATGACAGTGGAAGCACTTGATATAACATCAGGTGATCGTTCTCGAGTAGGTGAAGACTGGGGAACTACCAAAGGTTCATAACTTTGATGTTCAATGGGAAGGTTAGATGAAGGATCCTAAAAAAAAAAAAAAAAATCATTTGAATTTTCATGACTATTGACACAATGAAACATTTAAAAAATTAATACAGTAGACTAATAAAAGTAATGTAATAACTAATGTATAAGGAATAGCATTACAATGCTAGCCAAACAATACCAAATTATTGCATTTACCAGAATAAAAATACAACAAATTCATGATGACTCAAGACACAAATTTCAACATTTAAGTCTGAGATAACTCTCATCTTAAATCTTATCTAGTGTATACTCGATCCTTTCCCCTGCCAGGCATTTCTGGAAATGTCACATTATTGGCCAGTTTATAGACATGGGCACCTTCATGCAATTTAGATTCAAAGTGTAGTATTTTATGAACAAGTGTATAAAAATTGACTGATCGTAAAAATGTCCCACAAAGAGAAAATCTGCTTCACATCATCTAAATGATGAACTGTGTAGACTGTATAGCTCAATCATATGTTCACATGAATAAATCATAATTAAATCAATAAAAATAAAATAGACAAAATCTGCTTTTAAAAAAAGATTAAAAAGGTAAAGGCACCCCTAAAATACATACAAACACACACACAAACACATATAAATGTAAATATACACACACACACATATATATACATGTAAATATACAAACACACATATACATTGTGGCAGGGTAACTGCCAATAAAACAGATTTTGGGTATGAAAGGTGTATTTTGCCTAAGGAAAAGCTGAACAGATGGCAGACCTGGGAAAGTTGGGTCTGTTTAATGTGCATCCAGCTGGAAATCCTGGTGCAGACTTCCAACAATGGCTCCACCCTGGGGAAGAGACAGGCTACGTCAAAGGCCTATGGAGCTGTGGCAATTAGGTGATACTGTGAGTTTTGGGGGTGCCTGGCAGTAGGCCAGCACCTGGCGAGGTAGGGAACCTCTAGGGCATAGTTCGTGCCAGAGAGGCTTAGGCTTTATTTTTGCGGTTTTGTTTATTTTGTTATAGTGCCGAATAAAACTGGCTGCGGTCAGTTATACCTAAATAGCACAGTGTGGACAGTGAACTTACTTGCGTGCTGAGTTGTGCCCATCTACCCCAGGAAACGACGATCCTGGACCTAATCCCTTACATATGGTGGAGGTATGCTATGAAACAAAACCGCAAACAAATTGTGTTGCAGCAGGATTTAAAGGGCCAGTAGCCCATATGACAGACTGACTCTAAAGATTATGGTGTTTGAGGAGAGACACGCAGACCCAGAGACTGGTGGTTGCTGCTGGTAACACGGTGGAGCTGAAAAAAGCCTAAACAGAAAGCTTATATCTGAGGAGAGAGACATACAGAGACCGTTGCTATTTTTCTTGAATTCTTGCCATGGGTCCAATGGATGACTTTAAGACACTTGTGGCAGATGATGTGGGAGGAAGATCTTGAAAAGCAGAAAGGTTATTTCCAAAGTGACCTGGCAGAGATTGAAGTGAAACGCTATGCTGCTTGGGAGCAACTAAAGAGGTCCCTGGAAAAACAGACTTCTAGACAACATGGATGTTCTACTACACCAGGTGTTTCCACCTGTATGCCCTACACTGCCTGATGCTGCTAGGAGGCCTGCCAAGCCAAGCGGATGCCACTCCATTGTCCAAGGAGCCTGTGAAGTGTCTGCAAATCCAGTGAAAAACATGGTGAGTGCAGTTGCCAAGACAACCAACTGGATCAGGTATGCAGATGCCTTAAAATGGACTGTTGTGTGGCTGAATGTCCTGCTGCTAAATGGCCTAGTGTGAAAAAGTCTCTACTGCAGAGCAAAGAGGTGGTTGTTAAGGGCAACCATCAGTGGCAGAATGTGGCTGTCTCATCTGTGCAGCAGAAGGAGCCATGTTTGAGGTGCAAATGTGTGGATGTCTGTGTACCTCATTGTCCTCAAGTCAGGAGAGCAGAGAACATGCCAAATAAGACATGCGAGTTGTTGGTGGGTGGAATCCCGCTATTAGCGGACCTGCACTGTCTTCAGCCTTGATGTTTCTGAGGAGCGAACCTAAGACGGGTAAGACTGTACTGATTGATTTTAAAACTGGCTTTGGGACTGTGACTCATTAGCTTGAACTCTGTTCAGACCTGGAGGTCAAGTTCAAACTTGGCAAAGACTTTGCTTATTTAGGGCATTTGTGGAAGAGTATCCCAAATGGTGCCAAAACTGCCTATTCCTGGGAAAAACCTCCCGCACAGTGTTCTGTACAACAGTCTAAAAGAGACAGTACAGAGAAGTCACAGGCAAAACTCCCTGAGGGGACGGTGGGTGGAGTTTCATTATCTGGCAGTCTGAACTGTGACCAAGATGAGTTGAATCCACACAATGAGAATGTACAGGTGGGATTTGTCACGCAAAAACTTGTACTAAAATTGACACTGAAGTAATGTCATGCTTTGTGAATAACCTGCCTTTAACCCATGATTGTATCACAACACCTATTCAGGTAAATGCAGAGTGTGAACAGGCAGGTAAAGGTGCAGCCAATTGTAATGAGGGGGTTAGCTCAAGTGTGCCCCTAGAGGTTGTGGGTTGTCGTGACAAAGATGGCAACACTGATAAGTTTGCTGTAACTAATGGTAACCAATATAGCAATGCTCCCATAATGGCTTCTTGTGAAGCTAATGTAAATGATATTGACCATGGTTCACTCCCAGCTCAGAGTAAAGTGAACACTGATAAGGCTGAATTGCATGAGTGCGAACTGAGCCCCAATATTGTGGATAAGCTTGCCAATACAGATGAGGTCTATGATAAGGATGACCATGTATTTTGGCCTACTGATATATGTTCCACTAAATGCTTTCATACCCCAGAATCTGGGGAATGTGAGGATCCACAGTTTCAGTCACTGGTTGATGACCAAGAAGGTAAAATGTCTGACAACCAGAGGTCTGCTGCACCTATGTTCTATGAGGAGGCTTGTTCAAAGGATACAAGTGTGAACATTGCCAGAAAAGCCATCCTCAAAAAGGAACATCAAATGATAACTGCTTTAGGTAAAAAGTTATATGAATTCTGTATTTGTCATATGTCTTTTATAAAAAGAGATGCTGTGAAAAGACACAAATTGCAGAAGCATGAAGTGAAGATATATATCTGGTACTGTGGGTCCTGTGATGCACTTTTTACAAAGAAAAGTGAATGGGACGTTCATTTTTGTAAGTTTCAAGGGCAAGACCGGAAGTTCCGAAAATGTGGTGTTGGCTTCCATGATTAATATAATGATTATACTGATTAATTCCATGATTAATATAAGGTTTGCCAAATATATGACCAGGCTGAAGTTTGTGAATGGACAGGTTGCAAGTGAGACTACAAGTCATGGAATTGCTGAGGTGGATCCTGATTGTAGAGAAGAACAGTGAAAAAACTGGTGGAGGAGTGGTGACCACAGCAGTACATGGATGTGAAGCAGAACAACACCTGCCTCAATTCCACTCCGTTTCTTCTAATAAGCCCAGAGGTAAATTGTTGGAAGAATCTAATCTGCCAAACCAGTGCATGACCACATACAGGGGCAAATGTACACTCCAAACTACAAGCGATGAGATGATCAATTGCAAAATCACCTGCTAGCAGATGGTGAGGAAGACAACTGTGTTATTCCGAGTCTAGTTGTGAGTGAGCTGTGTGATGGTTTAAAAGGTGTTATGAAGAAACAACAATACTCTGGAAAACCTAAAATGGAAACTGAGGTCATGGATTGTGTTGTTCACCAAGAAGGTATTTGTGAAGTGGGTGCTGTGCCAATAAGAACCCTGCAAGTTCCAAATCTAAAGGAAGAGCTGATTGACTTTGAAAAAGTCCAGCAGGCACCGGTTGCTGTTACTTGTAAAGGTGAGCTACAATTATATGATAAAAAGATGGCTGTAAAAGGTGTGACAGAAGAGGAGAATCTGTTGTTAGGTCACACATTACTTCTGACAGAAGAGTACCAGACGTATCAAACCAGGAAAAATTATGAGAGGGCATCAAATGTCAAATGTCTTATCACCCAAAGACCAACTAATGGATCCAGTGTGCGCACCAACCATGAGGAAGAAATCAAAACTTAAAGTAAACTACAAAGGGAGGTGTCACGAAAGGCCCTCGTGATCAGAAAAGACAAGCACTGAGCGATATTTCTTAAGGTTTTATTCCAGTATAATCACAAGTTACATATCAGCTATGTCCTCAGATAGAGCGCCGCAGCTTGCTCTCCTCACAAAGGTTCATCAACAACTGCCTCTCAAAAACAGTTTCAAAACACAGCTCCACACCCAAATCCACCCCCACTACCTCTGCTATCTGGTTATCACCTAGTAGGGGGTGGTGGGAATTTATTTCCCTAGTACAGCAACCCCCACTGGAGCTGTGGGGGTCACTTAGACCTCTGGAGGAGGGTAGAACATTCCAGGACTACAAACTTCCAGAGGTCCATGTTACACACATGATTATATACGAATACACATGTAACACAATACAAACCCCATATAGTGACATTTCAAGCATACGTCACAGCCTACCGTGACACCCCTCCCCCCATGACAGGCAGTCCTCCAGACGACCTCTTAACAGGGGGAGTCCTGAGGCGCCTTAAGTCGGACAGGGGGTGTCCTTAGGTAATAATAATCCGTCCAGCTACACCTGGGTGGGTTCTGCTTCATGTCCAGGCAGTAGGGATAATCCAGGTACTACAGGTTTTGTTCACTAGGGCGAGTCTGAAGATAATCTGTCATCTCTTTTTCCCTGATTTGGGATGTGACAGAATACACATGGTGGATATTCTCCATTTCCGGTTTGTTGTGGGCTCCCAGCACTGTCCTCTGTTCTCTGTCCCTTCTGTTCTCTCCCATTATTTTTCCTTCAACAATAGCTCCAAGTGTTGTATCTGATGGCTGTATCACCTCATAGCCGGCTGTATCTGATGTCTGTATCACCTCATAGCCTGCTCTGTACACATTCTGGGTACTCCCTGAGGCCACCAGTTCTTGCTTGGTTTTTGCTTTCCTCCCAGGATATCTGTCCACCTCCCCCTGACTTACTGCAGCCACTGGGTGTACTGATGCAGGGACAGGGGTCAGCAAGGGAGATCTCCTAAGGCCTGGACAGAAGGCTTGTATATGTTCGGGACAACCACATTTAAAACATTTTCGTAAAGCAGAAGGTTCCCCACCTGGCAGCACCCTGGAGGCTTATGAGGATAGAGATGACCTTTCTTGTATGATGCGTTCATTACCTCCTGTGACTGGGCTGGTGGGTTGCACAGAACTTTTGCGAGTGGCAGAGCGGCTTTCTGCATACCTGTCTGCCAGTCGTGCGGCCTCCTCTGCAGTCTGGGGCTCACGATCCATTACCCACTCCTTAATTTCCACAGGACATCTTTCCAGAAACTGTTCTTTCAGAAATAGCTGTCACAGTTCCTCATAGGTCTCCGTCTCACACCCAGAACTCCACTGATTAAGGGCATGAGATAGTTTATTGCTGAACTCCAGGTAAGTGTCTTTGGCCCCTTTTAGAAGGGAACGAAACCGCTGCCTGTAATATTCCGGCGTGATGGCATATCGTGCTAGCAGTGCCCGCTTAACTTCATCATAGTCCAATCGCTCTTCTTCTGATAGAGAACAAAATGTAGAACTCGCTCTACCTGTTAGTTTCCCGGCCAACAAACAGGTCCAGTCCTCCCCCGCAATACTGTAGGCATTACACATGATCTCAAATGTTCTCAAGAAGTCATCAATGTCCTCTCTGTCCTCCTGAAAGGTAGGGAATGCAGCTGAAAGCTTGAGAAGATCTCAGGCACGACCATCACTGGTGACTTCCCGGCGTTGGGCTGTCTCCATTTGATAACTCCTCAGGACTTCCTCATGGACCATCTTTAGCAGCTCCAGCCTCTCACTGTTGCTCAATTCTCCACTGAACATTTTTAATCTTCTTTGAAATAGTTCTTCCACGCGGTCAGTATCAGACCTCTCCATGGAGACTGATGGTTCTGGACACCGGGTACTGACCGTTACAGGAGAGGAGTCCAATGCAGCATCTTGTTCCTGGCTGAGATGTGGTATCAGGAGGGCAATGAGCTCCGCTTTCTTCTTACCCTCGGGCACAATCCCACGATTCCTGCACCTCCTCAGGGTGGCCATGGTCAGCTCCTCCAGCTCTTGTCTCCGCATTCTGCTCAGTGCTTCCATCCCACCACTGCCACCAAGTCTGTCACGAAAGGCCCTCGTGATCAGAGAAGTCCTAAACTAGCTCTGTCAACCAAAAAATATTAAAGTTACGTCTCCGAAAAGATGGCAATGCAAAAACAAATGAGATTTCCTGTATATTAGTTTTTTTGCCAGTAAAATTCCTCAGGGTGGCCATGGTCAGCTCCTCCAGCACTTGTCTCCGCAAGGCCCTAGTGATCAGAGAAGACCAGCACTGAGCGATATTTCTTCAGGTTTTATTCCAGTATAATCACAAGGAAAAAGGAGGAATCCAGCTTCAACTGAGCCCACGTAAGTATAAAAGTCGAAATTTATTTAGAAATTTCTTAAAAAAGTGAACATCGGCATACAGCAAAGCAGCTCAACGGATAAATGTACAGGGTAGTGGGGAGACCAACAATCGCCTACGCGTTTCAGAGAAACATCTCCTTAATCATGGCTAATATGGAAACATAAACGGGAAGTAGATATACTAGTTTGCCCTGATCATGTGATATGGAACACTGTGATGTCACACCCCACGTGTATGTTTCCATTTGATTGACAACCCTTTCAAATCAAAGTGATACATAAAAGCATAACAATTATAATTTAAAATACAAGCCAGGCATTTGTAAACACTATGAGACATTTGATGATGGCATGCAAAAGGAAAGTATGAACTAGTATTGGTGAATTACGTCTTGCCTCTTATTCAGGCCCTCAGGAACACGTGTCTGCAGTGTGAAGATCCAGAAGGTTTCTCTATTGAGAAGTTTCCTTCTGTGGTTACCTCCCCTGACAGGACATGTGACTTTTTCTATAGCGGTAACGGATAACCCTGAGCAGTCGCCCTTGTGGATATTTTGAAAATGCCGGGATACCATAGAAACATTAATAGAATCCTTTTTACTTGCATCTGATATATGACGACGTATTCTTGTTTTGAGCGAGCATGTTGTGCAACCAACGTATTGAAGATTGCAAACGGTACAGGTAATGAGATATGACAAATGTTGTATTGCAATTAATGTACTTATGTATTTTGTATTTTTGTTGTGTGCGCGCTGATTCAAATTGTTTATTGGGTACAGAATAATTACAACACGTACATTTGTGTCCACATTTAAAAAAGCCTGTGACCTGAATCCACCTATCCTGAGACCCGTGCTGGGAGAGAAATAGACTGGGGGATAATTGCATGCCAAGAGTGGGAGCTCTTCTAGCCACACAATTAATTTTGTTGGGAAGTAAGGACCCCAGATTGTCCTCCATGTGGAGTATAGGAAAATGTTTATTAATGATTTGTGTTATCTCACGAAATTGTAAGCTGTATGTGGTAGAAAATATTATTTGTGATTTACATTTGTTGTTAGATCTAGTCTCCGTCTTGTCTTTTTCTTCCAGTAACTTCTTTCTGGGGATATCCTGTACTATTTTATGTGCTCTATCTAACATCCAATTAGGATAATCTCTTTGTTTGAGATCTCCTTTCTTTTTATCAGTTTTGCTTTTTAATGTGATCTATTCAGTACAATTCCGTTTTATGCGGACCATTTCACCCACTGGGATGTTTTTAATGACGTGCTTAGGATGGCATGACTTTGCGTTTAGAGTAGAGTTTAAGGCTACAGTTTTAGTATAAGGTTCAACTTTAACCCATTCAGTGCTCTTAAGGGTGATATCTAAATAATTTATCTGCTGACGGGACAACTCGTGTGTGAACCTCAAATTCATGCCATTATTATTTATGTATTGGGAGAAGTCTCCCACCTCCGACTCCGTTCCCTCCCACACCAAGAGGAGGTCATCAATATAGCGACCATACCACCTGATGTGGGAGAAGAATGGATTGTCCGAGGTGAAGAGGAACTGTTCTTCCCAGATTGCCATATAGATGTTGGCAAGCGATGGGGAGCATTTGCCCCCCATTGCTGCCCCGCACCTTTCTATGTAAAATTCCCCGTCAAAAGAAAAATAATTATTTTGCAACAAAAAACGCACTGCCAAGATAAGAAATTCTTTGATTGCATTAGAATAGTTGCTGAATCTATGTAGAAACGATGTGAGACTGGCTAATGCAATTTCATGATTAAGAGAGGGATATAGTCCCACTACAGCACATGTAAGCCAGAGATACTGCGGTTCCCATTTGAAGCCATCCAGTAGCCCAACGATGTGTTTCGTATCTCTGATATAACCTGGTATTGACGTGACCAGGGGTTGTAGAAGGTGATTTCGACTTTTATACTTACGTGGGCTCTGTTGAAGCTGGATTCCTCCTTTTTCCTTGTTTGCATACCACTCCAGAGCCACAGTACTCCGTGCTCACGGATGTCCACGCTGTTACTGCATGCTCTACGATATCCAGGTGAGCTGACATCTTTTTTCTATATAGTATAATCACAAGTTACATATCAGCTATGTCCTCAGGTAGAGCGCCGCAGCTTGCTCTCCTCACAAAGGTTCATCAACAACTGCCTCTCAAAAACAGTTTCAAAACACAGCTACACACCCAATTCCACCCCCACTACCTCTGCTATCTGGTTATCACCTAGTAGGGGGTGGTGGGAATTTATTTCCCTAGTACAGCAACCCCCACTGGAGCTGTGGGGTGACTGAGACCTCTGGGAGAGGGTAGAACATTCCAGGACTACAAACTTCCAGAGGTCCATGTTACACACATGATTATATACGAATACACATGTAACACAATACAAACCCCAAATAGTGACACATCTCAAGCATACGTCACAGCCTACCGTGACAGGAGGAAAATTGTTTTTTTGGGAAACCATGGAGAAGTCTGTGCTCCGATTTCAAGATGAATGTACAAAATCCTCTCAGCCTTCAAGAATAAATGTAAAGCTTCAGGGGACAAAACAGTTGTTCATACAGTTCAACAGTTGTTGGGTTACAGAGCACTTTCCTTTATGTTGTCTGATTCTCTAACAAATTGCTCTTTGCCTGTTCATGTAGTTGATGGTTATAATCTTCAGCACTTTGGGACTGACTGCTTTTGACTGACTCCAGATATTAAAAAACGGTAACTCTTACTTAGGTTCCTACCCCCTATGTGAAAAGTATACATAATAATTATAAGAACCTCTTTTGGAATACTGATAACAGCTTGTTTAGATTCCAGAGGTCTGACTACTAGCCTGTCTAGTGAGGATTACAGCCTGTACCATTCTTGCAGAACACAAGTTGTAGTGTTCTTAAAATGAACTAAGCCCCAGTAAGGCTGGTATAGAGGCCATCATCAGACCTAGGAGGAACATGGCTGGCCTGAAGACATATTGTAAAACTGGTTTATTTAATATTTATTTTAACCCCTTCCCGACATTTGACGTAATAGTACTGCATGGCGGGAGGTGCGTTCCCGCAAAATGCAGTACTATTACGTCATGCTTCTGGCACCGGCTCCTGAACGGAGCCGGCGCCAGAAGCTGCAGGTGTCAGCTATATATTATAGCCGACACCTGCCCCTAACACCCACGATCGGAGATTTCTCTGATCGTGGGTGTTAACCCCTGACATGCCAGGGGCATTTGAGAAGAATCGGACCCCCACGACGCCGGTGCTGCGCGATCCTCCTTCGGCTGCCGGGTCCTGCCTTCTGACAGGACCCGGCTGTAACACACTGAGCATGCAGTATTGTGTACATCTGTATTACACGGTGTAATGTGAAGAAGAGCTTGAACAAGTGATCAGTGGATCACTTGTTCAAGCTGACCTGTAAAACTTAATAAAAAATGTTAAAAACATTACATAAAATAATTTTTTTATAAAAATAATTAAATAAAGTTAAAGTCCCCTAAACACAAATATTCCCTATACACATGCAATAAAGTGAAAAAACCACAAAGTCGCCAAAAAAACCCACATATTTAGTATCGCCGCGTCCGTAACAATCCGTACAATAACTCAGAAACATTATTGGACCCGCTCGGTGAACGCCGTAAAAACAAAACCCGAAGAACATGCCAAAAATGTAGATTTTTCATAAAATCTCTACACAAAAATGTTCTAAAAAGTGATCAAAAAAAGGTACCAAAAATGGTACCACTGAAAAGAACAACTCAACACGTAAAAAATAAGTCCTAAACTAGCTCTGTCAACCAAAAAATATTAAAGTTACGTCTCCGAAAAGATGGCAATGCAAAAACAAATGAGATTTCCTGTATATTAGTTTTTTTGCCAGTAAAATTGTAAAAATAAATGAAAAACTATATAAATGAGCTATCACCGTAGTGACCTATAGAATGAAGATAATATAATATTTTTAGTATACGAAAAGTAAACCAAAATTGACAATTTTCTTTTCACCCATACATTCAAGAGTTAATAAAATCTCATCAATAAGCTAATGACCCAATAAAATGAAGTATTTGTAAAGTGCATCTCATGTCGCAAAAAATAAGCCCTTATATGTCCAAATTGCCAAAAAAATAAAGATTGTATAGCCAATAAAAAGTGACAATGCATAATCTGCTCTGAATGGCGCAGCTTCCCTTCGATGCCCTGGCGTGTGCCCATACAGCAGGTTACCACCACATATGGGGTACTATTATACACGGAAGAGATTGGGTATCAAATTTTGTGGAGCTTTTTGGTATTTTATCCACTGAGAATTTGTACATTTTTTGAAAAACACATTAATTTAGCCAAAAAATTTTTACTTTCAAAATTGCATCCGATTTTGTTTTAACCCCTGTAAACCAATTAAAGGGTTAACAAACTTCATAAAAGTTGTTTTACGTATGTTGAGGGGTGTAGTTTCTATAATGGAGTAATTTATGGGGTTTTACTATATTTAGGCCTCTCAAAGTGATTTGAAACCTGAGCAGGTCCCTCAATAGCAGGATTTAGCGTTTTTTGTGAAAAATCAAACCTAACGTTCAATGGCCCATAACATCCTACAAAAATAAGAGTATGCATAAAAAACCATGTCCACATAAATAAGACATTTAGTGAATGTTAGTTATTACTTTTTTTGCGGTTATAACTATGTATGGAAAAAGTAGAACATTTTGAAGTTCGAAAATCAAGAATTTTTCCAAATTTTCACCAAATATCTGATTTTCTCATAAATAAATGCAAAACATACCACCGAAATTTTTCAACTAACCTAAAGTACAATGTGTCACGAGAAAACAATTTTAAAATCACTTGGATATGTTAAAGCGTTCCGAAGTTATAACCATTTATAGTGACACAGGGCAGATTTGAAAAAATGGGCCGTGTCAGGAAGGTGAAAAGTGGCTTCAGCGTTAAGGGGTTAAACCTTCCTATAAGAAAGGACAGCTTTCCCGAAATGACAGACAGCTTCCAGATACAAATGCAGTACAGAGGAATGATTGTAAACAACAGGGCCCTCACCCCAATTGTTCCAAATGACTGTTTAGAATCTGCAATGTATTCCTTATATCTGCACAACCTGAATATCTTCACTGAATATGAGGACGCTATACCACCAAAGACCATCATCATTATCCTAACTTGCCCTACCTTTGTGACTGCAAGACCTTGAAGGGAGACAGAATGTAGGGTTTAAACCAATAAGCAAATAATCATCAAGGATCATCTCCCATTGGGGAAACCATCCCAAGTCCGGATAAACATTGATATTTGGAGCATGCTGTGCCAGCGAAACACACAATGCAAGGAGAATATCCTATCAGTAAGGATTCTGCCACTATTCACCATATCTTGTTCACTTGGAGTTCTCAGGAAGGATTCCGACACCATTCACCTTACCTTGCTTACCCGTGGAACAACGGGCTCCCAGCAAAGACTCTGGCATCATTCACATTAACTTGCTTTCCTGTGAACCTACTGTTTCTGGCAAGGTGTGATGCATAATTCCCATTATCTTATGTATCTTGGGTACTTGTGGAACTACTGCTCACAGCCAGGATTAAGGCATCATTCACATTACCTTGGGTACTTGTGGAACAACCGCTCATAGCAAGGATCATGTTATTATTCACATTACCATGTATCTTGAAACAACTATTCCCAGCAAAGATCTTGTTTATATGTCAAGTGGCCCTGCAAACCATAGTGTATTATATGAATAAACCTTTCATATCCTATTGTATGTAGATATAACATTGTTTTCTTCTAAGGTTGGAGAGAGTAGTCTGAATTAAGTTCGGAAACTGTTACCAAACTGCAATATGCCAGCCATGAATTGCAGCACCATGTTATAAGTATGAAAGCAGCATGTGGCTCTTGTAGCTGAAGAGCAACCATATGCTCTGTGAGGGTGCGGTCACACGTTGCAGTTAAAACTGCATCGCACTTAGTTTTGGGTTGGTTTTAGGTGGCATTACTCATTTTAACAAGTGAGAGACATCAAATGAACAGGTGAATGACATTTGTTTTACAGCTTTCTACTTCAAAATCAAATTCACCCATTCAGTTCATGTCTTTCACCTGTAAAATTGACAAAACTGCACCTAAAACCACCTCAACCCGGATTGCGATGCAGTTTTAACTGCAACGTGTGATTGCAACCTGAGATGCCTCAGCACTCCACACCGGGACGAGAGGCTAACCTGCAAGTCGTTAGATAATTAACTGAACCTGCGAGGGTAATTAAACAAAGCTTTAACCTGATGTATTGACTGGAATTAGAGACCATTTTCCCCCACAGGTTAACCAAAATCCATATAACCCACTACATAACATGAGTGTAATAAAAATCAACTTACCACCCGGAACACTCATACGGGTGCAGAGGTCCCTTTTGCTGCCCTTAGCTGGAGAGGACACTCATAGGCCATAATTCAGAGCATGCTTGCTGACAAATCATGGAGCACCCCTTCAGCCTCCTGAGAGCTCATCTGCTCAATCCAACATAGACGACCCAATCCGACTGGTGGCGTGTCCTATGCAGGACACCAGTACAGGACACTAGTCCCTCCGCGCCAGAAGTCCCATCCCACCATTGGAAAAACATTCACAGACTAGTGAGTTGCGTCTAAAGAGGAGTAGTCGAACCACGCAACTCCGGATCCTGCCTCTGGAGACGCCGGACCCGTCTCCCTGCATACCTGCTTCCACACTGGGGTCACCAGTGTGCCACAGGAAACCAGAACAGGCACATTCTAGTCCCCACAACATGATACTTTTGGGGCCAAGTCACACACTATGGCAACTGTCATCACTGTGGAAATTTAGCCGGGACACGTAGCCTGTGCTGTGCTGCTTTGGACCAGATCCAGGACTCCAGATCTGGATGACCTCCAGCTCACTGGCCGGGATCAGACCATAGTACCTGCCCTCAGACAAGCACCAGGTAGTAATCCTCTTCATACTCAGGTTCCTGTCAGGAACAGGAAACCACACTGAGGCTAGGAGAGAGATGTGTCCATTTTATGCTTAGGCTTCCTGTTCATAGGGGTGGATCCCCCTCTCTGGTGGTGCTGTTGTGTTGTAGGGGAAATATCATGGGTTAGGTGGAAAACACATTTGTGTAATTCTTAAAAGGTCAGACTTTATGGTTAACACCCCCCCCCCCCCCCCGCCCCAATGGTGGAGCTTCATATAGGCAGGCCCTATATGAAGATCCTCCATCAATCTAAAAAAATAAATAAATATCTATACTTACCTTCTACCCGGCCCCGAGGCTCCATCTTCCCCTCTTCTGGTGCATCACTATGATGCAGCGTTGTCGTGGCTGCGTGACGTGATAGTGTAAGGACCCGCACAACACATACACTTTACGTCATAGGGATGTGTCCGGGCTGGAAGAGGGGGAAGGCAGAACCTTGAGTCAAGACGACGAAAGGGGAGTATAGATTTTTTTTTTTCCCCCATCAAGAGGTTCCCTGCTGTGGACATTACATAAATGGGGAAGGGGACATCTGGGAAGAACATTTCATCAAAAGAGGGGAGCTGACTGTAGACAAAGGGCACATGCTGGGGCGGCCATCTATAAACTGAGTGGGCACATGCTGGGGCAGCCATCTATACATTGAGGGGGCATGTGCTGGGACGGCCAAATATAAACAGAGGGCACTGGCAGGGGCTGGTTATATACTGAGGGGGCAAGTACAGTAGCGTAGGGTCCTATCAAAAGAGTCTAGCTTGTCATGGATTAAAAATGTTTTGGTCAAAAAAAAAAAAATTGGGTATACAATGTGTAACAGTAGCAGGGTGTAAACCCACTGTGCTTAACAACTGGTTTGCCTTTGGGCCACTCACTAAGGGTGTTATCCCCGAACCTCTCTGGAATTTACCCTTTCACCCCAGTTCCTTTAAGAATGAGTGACTGGCACCGCCTGCGTCCTAAGTGAGCTGAAGCACGGACATGGCGGTTGAAGGTAAACCTGGGAAGGGGAACGAAACAAGGGGCAGAAACCATTGCCATCGTTACACAATGATATGTACCAATGTGGGTATGGACTCCCAGTGGTGCTCACAAAAATGTTCCAGTCAGGGGCCCGAAAATTCCTTGTGGCGGCCTTGAATACTAAGAAAATATTACGGGAAAAAATTAAATTTCCATCAAAATATGTACAAATCCAGAGTACCCAGATCTACTTTGCTTTTAGAAGTTCATACATACCTCACATGTGTATAATCCTCAAAATACACAGTAGAGAAAAAAAATAAATCCACAGGCTTCACACAGATATTTTTTTCACTCCCTTACATCAAGGTAAATAAAAAACTACATATCGATGAACCAAGCTAATGAAATAACAAAGGTGACTTTTAGATGGGTGTAAATGATGGGTGAAATCCTTGTACAGTCATGGCCAAAAGTTTTGAGAATGATACAAATGTTAATTTTTACAAAGTCTACTGCTTCAGGTTTTATAATGGCAATTAGCATATTCTCCGGAATGTTAAAAAGAGTGATCAGCTTAACAGCAATTAAATTGCAAAGTCAATATTTGCCTAGAAAATTGACTTTTTCCCCCAAAACACATTTCAACTTCATTGCAGGCCTGCTTTAACCCCTTATCACCGACACTAGTTTTCAGCTCAATGACCAGAATCGATTTTTCAAATCTGACATGTCTCACGATAATTGGTTATAACTTCGGAACGCTTTAACATATCCTGGTGATTTTGAGAATGTTTTCTCGTGACACATTGTACTTCATGTTAGTTATAAAATTTAAGTGATACGTTTTGCGTTTCGTTCTGAAAAAAAGTGAAAATTTGGCAAAAGTTTGTAAAAATTCTTCATTTTCCAAGTTTGAAATGTTCTGGTTTCCAGACAGGAAGTAAAACTACCCAAAAAGTTTGATAATTAACATTTACAGAATATCTGCTTTATGTTGGGATGATATTTTATGCTTCCGGTCATTTTTCTAGGATGTTATGAGGTGCAGAACTTTAGGTGCGATTTTTCTTATTTTCATGAAAATTGCCATAACTCACATTTTGAGGGACAACTCGGCTTCCAAGTGACTTTGAGAGGCCTAAATAATAGTAAAACCTCATAAATTACCCCACTATAGAAACTTCACCCCTCAACGTATGTAAAACAACTTCTATTAAGTCCATTAACCCTTTAAGTGTTTCACATGGGTTAAAAAATATGGACCTGCGATTTAGAAACTATGGAATTTTTTTGGAAATACATTCATTTAGGCCAAAACTGACATTTTCAGAATAAATTCAAAGATGAAACGCACTGCAACGCTTGATGCCCAATTCCTCCCGAGTGTACTGATACCACATATGTGGTGGTAAACTGCTGTACGGGCGCACGGCCGAGCATAGAATGAATGGAGGCGCCGTCCACAGCAGATTTGTATTGTCACATTGTACGACCTATAAATTTTTATTTTTTTTGGTAATGCGATCATATGAGGGCTTATTTTTTATGGGATGAGATACAATGTATAAATAATTTATTTTGGGAGTCTAAAGCTTATTCATGAGATTTTATTAACTATTTCAAGGGGGACACAAACAAAATCATCAATTTTTATTTTGGATTGTGAGCATTTCCACCCCCCCTCCCCCCCCCCGCTCACCGTAACGTAAAAATAATATTTTATCTTTATTCTCTGGTTCACTACGATTGCGGTGATACCTCATTTATATAGTTTTTCTTATTTTGCTCAATTTTCCTGAGCAAAACCAATATTGGAGAAAATCGCATTGTTTTTACTATTGACAACTTTTCAGGGCCATAACTTCTGTATTTTTCTGTTGTCAGATCTGGTTGAGGGCTTATTTTTTGCGAAAACAGTTGTTCTTTTCAGTCGTATCATATTAGGTACCGTAACTTTTTTTGATCACTTTTTAGAACATTTTTTGTGATGGTGTTTGATGAAAAATTGTATATTATGGGAAGTTTTTCGAGTTTTTTTTTTACGTAGTTCACCGAGCGGGTTCAATATTGATTTAGATTTATTGTACAGATTAATACGGACGCGGTGATACCAAATATGTACGTGTTTTGTGTTTTATATACTTTATTTGCATTTTATGTGTTACTGGGGAGATTATGGGACTTATTTTATTTATTTATTTAATTATATTATAAAAAGATTTAATTTTTTTTTTTTTACTTTTTTACATTTTCTACTTCTTGGCTTGAATAAGCGATCATCCGATCGCTTATTCAAGCCTTTACACTGCAATACACTTGTATTGCAGTGTATAGTGAAAGTAACTGAGCATGCTGCGCAGGAAGGCAGGACCCGGTGAGAAGAGGAGCCGACAGCCCCGGGTCACTCGTCGGAACCCGGGGCAGCGGCAGGAGGGATCGGATCCCCCGGTAAGCACACCAAGGGGGTCCGATCCACGGGGGACACACTTGCACGCCGCGGTCATGCTTGACCGCGGCGTGCAAGGGGTTAAACACCCGGGATCGGAGTTTTTCCGATCCCGGGTGTTAGTGCCGGGTCTGGGCTGTGATATCACAGCCCGACACCGGCACCAGCGAGACCCGGTGTCCCGAAAACTACTTCTGATGCGCCGCCGTAGAAAGGCGTCGCATCAGAAGAAGTACCCTTAATGACCGCCGTAAAAACCCGATAGGGTGGTCATTAAGGGGTTAAAAGGAGCAGCAAACATTGTTTCAGTGATTGCTCCAATAACACAGGTGTGGGTGTTGATGAGGACAGGGCTGGAGATCAATCTGTCATGATTAGGTAAGAATCACACCACTGGACACTTTAACCGGTTAAGGACCGGGCCCTTTCCTGTTTTTTCATGTCCATTTTTCACTCCCCACCTTCAAAAATCTATAACTTTTTTATTTTTACACGTAAAGAGCTGTGTGATGGCTTGTTTTCTGCGTAACAAATTGCACTTCATAATGAATGAAATCATGCCATTTTAGAAACTACACCCCTCAATGTGTAAAAAATCAACTTTAAGTAATATGTTAACCCTTTAGATGCTTCACAGTGGTTAAAACAAAATGGAGGTCTAATTTACAAGCTGTCATTTTTTTTAGACAATATATTAATTTTGGCCAAAAATTAAACCGTCACAATGTATTAAATTACAAAAAACTCCACAAAGTTTGATACCCAACGTCTCCCGAGTCAGAGGAAGCCCCATATGTGGTGGTGACTGCTGTATGGGCGCACGGCCGGGCATAGAACGGAAGGAGGCGCCATTCAGAGCAGATCTGCAACGTCACATCTTACAGGCTATAAAATTTTCATTTTTTTGTAATTTGGACATATGGGGGATTATTTTTTTGTGGATGAGATCCACTTTTCAGGTACATCATTTACAGGGGGGCTCAATAGCCAATAATCATATTTTATTAACTCTTTCTTGGTGATGGATAAAAAAATCATTAATTCTTGTTTATGGTTTTTAGCATTTTTTTCCTCGGACATTCACCGTACCATAAAAATAATGTGTTATCTTTATTCTATGGGTCATCACGATTACGGCGATACCCCATTTACATGGCTTTTTTATGGTGAACTTGTTTTGCAGAATATAGAACTCATTTTGTGAGACATTTACTTGTTTTTGTATCGCCATGTAACAATGGGCAGAACATTTATATTTTTTTGTTTACAGCGCTAGTTTAGAGCTTATTTTTTGCGGGACAAGCTGTACTTATTCTTGGTATCATGTTGGGGTACATTTTACTTTTTGATCACTTTTTATGCGGTCAGATGTGAAAATTTAATAATTTTTGTGAGGTTTGTGTTTTTTTTTACGGCGTTCACCGTACGGGTTCAGTGACCATTTTATTTTATTTGACGGGTTGTTACGGACATTGTGATACCCAATATGTTGTGGTTTTTTTTTGTGATTTTCACTTTTTTTATGTTTTATATGATTACTGCATGGGGCGGGACTTAAGGGGACTTTTATTCTTTTTAAATAATTTTTTTTTAGTTGCACCTTTTTTTAAAACTTTTTTTTTACTGTTTTTTTTTGTCCCAGGGTGGGACATGAACAAGTGATCATTTGATCACTTGTTCATTGTAATATGCTGCAATACTAATGTATTGCAGCATATGACATAGTCAGCCTATGCATTCTGATTGGGCTGACAGCTGCACTGTTAGATCGTGCACAGTGCACGATCCTAGCAGGCAGCTGCCATAGGCAGCCCAGGGGACCTGATCGTGCCTGTAGGTTGCCATGGCAACGATCGGCACCTCCGTGCCCTGCACAGAGGGTGCCGATCGTCGCGCCAATACACCATAGATGCCGCGGTCACTATGACCGCGGCGTCTATAGGGTTAAACAGTCGGGATCGCGATCCCGGCTGTTACTGCGGGATCCCAGCTACCGCGTACCGCTGGGATCCCGCGGCGATCGCAAGGGCTCAGCTTCTGAGCTCGGGCGATCGCCATGACGTGATTCTACGTCAAGTTGCGGGAACTACCCGCATCCTATGACGTAGAATCACGTCAGGGTGCGGGAAGGGGTTAAGGGAATTCGTATAGGTTTTATAATGTTTTCATACATTTACAAAAATTAAAACCTCCTGTACAAAAATATTTTTTTTGATTTTGCCAACTTCTGGCGCTAATAACTTTTTTATACTTTGGTGTACCGAGCTGTGGTTGGTTTCATTTTTTGCGAAATTTGATAATATTTTCAATGATATAATTTTTAGGACTGTACGACCTTTTGATCACTTTTTATAGATTTTTTTTAGATTTTTCAAAATGGCAAAAAAAGTGCCATTTTCGACTTTGGGCGTTCTTTTCCGTTACGGGGTTAAACGCATTGAAAAACCGTTATCATATTTTGATAGATCCGGCATTTTTGGACGCGTCGATACCGGATGTGTTTATGATTTTTACTGTTTATTTATATTTATGTCAGTTCTAGGGAAAGGGGGGTGATTTGAAATTTTAGGTTTTTTTATTATAATTTTTTTTTTTTAAACTTTTTTTTATTTTTATTTATACTATTTTTCAGACTCCCTAGGGTACTTTAACCCTAGGTTGTCTGATCGATCCTATCATATACTGCCATACTACAGTATGGCAGTATATGGGGATTTTCTTCCTCATTCATTACAATGTGCTATCAGCACATTGTAATGAAGGGGTTAAAACGAAATAGCCTCGGGTCTTCAGAAGACCCGAGGCTACCATGGAGACGGATCGCCGCCCCCCGATGACGTCACGGGGAGCGGGGAGGTAAGATGGCGGCGCCCATGCACCGCTATCTGTTTGAGCTTTGCCGGCAGCCCACGCTGTGAAAACACCCGCGATCGGTGCTAGCCCCGATCGCGGGTGTTACCAGTAAGCCTTTGCTGCAATATGCAGCAAAGACTTACCGGCTATGGAGAGGGCTCAGCCCATGAGCCCTCTCCATGCAGCGCGACGCGACCGCCGCCGTGAATACACGGCGGGCGGTCGCGAACCGGTTAAAAGGGGGCTGGTGCTTGGCATCATTGTTTCTCTTCTGTTAACCATGGTCATCTCTAAAGAAACACGTGTAGTCATCATTGCACTGCACAAAACTGGCCTAGCAGCGAAGAGTATCGCAACTAGAAATTTTGCACCTCAGTCAACAATCTATTGCATCATCAAGAAATTCAAGGAGAGAGGTTCCATTGTTGCCAAAAAAGCTCAGGGCGCCCAAGAAGGACCAACAGGCACCAGGACCGTCTCTTAAAAGTGTTACAGCTTCCGGATCGGGCTACCAGCAGTGCAGAGCATGCTCAGCAGGAATGGCAGCAGGCAGGTGTGAGTGCATCTGCACGCACTGTGAGGCAGAGACTCTTGGAGAAAGGCCTGGTGTCAAGGAGGGCAGCAAAGAAGCCACTTCTCTCCAGAAAAAACATCAGGGACAGACTGATATTATGCAAAAGGTAAAGGGAGTGGACTGCTGAGGAATGGGTTAAAGTAATTTTCTCTCATGAATCCCCTTTCCGATTTTTTGGATCATCTGGAAAACAGCTTGTTCGGAGAAGACAAGGTGAGCGATATCACCAGTCTTGTCTCATGTCAACTGTAAAGCATCCTGCAACCATTCATGTGTGGGGTTGCTTTTCAGCCAAGGAAATCGGCTCTTTCACAGTCTTGCCTAAAAACACATCCATGAATAAAGAATGGTACCAGAATGTCCTCCAAGAGCAACTTCTCCCAACCGTCCAAGAGCAGTTTGGTGATCAACAATGCCTTTTCCAGCATGATGGAGCACCTTGCCATAAAGCAAATGTGATAACTAAATGGCTCAGGGAACAAAACAGAGATTTTGGGTCCATGGCGTGGAAACTCCCCAGATCTTAATCCCATGGAGAACTTGTGGTCAATCATCAAGAGACGGGTGGACAAACAAAAACCAACAAATTGTGACAAAATGCAAGCATTGATTGTGCGAGAATGGACTGCTATCAGTCAGGATTTGGTCCAGAAGTTTATTGATTGCCAGGGAGAATTGCAGAGGTCCTGAAGAAGAAGGGTCAACACTGCAAATATTGACTTGCTGCATTAACTCATTCTAAGCTTTTGTTACTCATAATATGATTGCACTTGTATTTCTGTATGTGATAAAAACATCTGACAAACACATAAAAACCAGAGGGCAACAGTTCATGTGAAAATATAATATTTGTGTCATTCCCAAAACTTTTGGCCATGACTGTATATATCCGTTCCTGTTCTCAATACACATGTAGACGAGCCATTTCAGGACTTTTAAAAGTCATCCAACCGCAAATTGAAAGTGGGCAGAAAGGACACATCTTCCATTCCCCAAGAAGCTTGATTGTAGTACCTTATGCAGGAAGTGGATTCCATACTTGTAGGTGCTATAATTTTGATTCAGCCCAGGGCCCTTGCAGCATTGTAATAGCAAAACCTACCACAATTCATAAAACTGAGTAAAAATACCATAACACAGGTATAAGTAATGGAGATTGTGTGAACTTAAAAACTTTATTCAGGAATGTGTGTGTCTTACATATAACGTATTGGACAAGTTCTGGGTCACAGTGTTAATATGTAGGCAAATTAGGCGAAGAGGAATAAATGTTTAGCATCTCGCTCTCTGTCATATATAATAGTATCATAGTTCGTACGGTCGAAAAAAAGACACTTGTCCATCAAGTTCAACCAAGTAAGGGAAGGGATTGCATGAAGAAGGGATTTAGGGGAAACAATTCTATATAACCATCAATGTTATTTAGGTGTAAAAAGGCATCTAGACCCTTCTTGAAGCTCTCTGTTGTCCCTGCTGTGAACAGCTACTGAGGCAGGCTATTCCACAAATTGACAGTTTTCATAGTAAAAAAAGCCCGGTGATTAAACCTTGATTTCTCCAAACGGAGACAGTGCCCCCTCGTCTTTTAATTTGATTTAATCTGAAACAACTTACCACCATATTTTTTGTAAGGACCATTGATGTATTTAAGTAAATTAATCATGTCCCCTCATAGTCTCTTTTCCAGACTAAATAAATATAGTTGTTTTAATCTTTCCTCATAACTAAGACCCTCCATACCCCTTATCATTTTTGTGGCTCTACGTTTAACCCTCTCCAGCTCTAGGGCATCCTTTTTATGGACTGGTGCCCAGAACTGGATAGCATATTCCAGGTGAGGCCGAACCAATGCCTTGTACAGTGGTAATATTGTATCCCTATCACAAGAGTCCATACCACTTTTGATACATGACAAGATCCTACTGGCTTTAGAGGCAGCTGATTGACATTGCATGCTGATATAGTGTGATTTTTATTTTTTTTTACGTAAATTGAGTAAGTGTGCTCAGATTATTCTGGGAGAGCTAATAACATGAACATTATCGCAAAATTTTGATAAAGGATAAATATTAAACTAGTTAATATTTACGTTCTCTGCAAGAAGCTCCTATGTGCACCTGCAGGCTGCCAACTGCACCCCTGCACCTATAACCTTATTATTTCCCATCTGCTCTTTCATATGAATCCAGTTCTATAATCCATAAGTGGTTCAAAGTGCAATGTTTTTGAAACAGCATTAAATGATAGTGTTTGCCTCACGAAGAAACACCAACTTTATCATATTCACTTTAATTTAATAACAAGTCATAGAATTGTGAAGTTCATACGTAATAAGTATGATACGGAATAATCAGTGTTTGTACATATATAGTCATCATTGAGTATATAGAGTCATCATTGCAGTGAGTGTGTCCCTAGAGGGCTCTGAATTTAATTAAGTCATATGTGCCATAGGTTTGTTACTGCTGTCCCCAAAGATTGCATAGGCCCGCAAAAGCAGTCTCATTGACTGCCTCAAATGTCCATTACACAATTGTGAGTTACAGCCATGCAGGTGAAGTAGCTTGCTTCCCAAGTTAACATAGGGACTTTGCTGTGCTGATAAGTATATTGGAATTCCCACAACAGGATTCTTAAATGTATAACAAAATAACAAATTCTCTTATTCAATGTTATTACCAAAAATGCAGCATTTAACAGAATGTGAACTCCAGCAGACCTGAGCGACACATCCAGAATATCAGGCGCACAATCTTAGTGAATTGCGCCAGAGTACATGATCGTCGGAATAATGCCCTTTGGATGAACTCCTTGGCCGGGTAAGTAAATGTGCCCCACTGACTTCCTGGATAAGAATTTCAACCAAGGGAGGGGGAGGTAGGCATACAGCAGAGCTGACAGTATGTAATGACTGTGTAATGGCTGTATTGTGTAATCACACCACTAGGGTATTGTAATTTGAGAATTTTGTTTCATGGACAAACCCCTTTAAGTTAAATTTGCATGCAAGTCAGAACAAGTATTTTCAGTAAGTGTAAATGCATAAGAAAGTATTTTTTTTTGTCCGTGTGCAAATTGGATTTACAAAATTTTGGGCTGTCAAGGGAACAAGTGGCCCTGCCCCACTGGAGGGACCAGAATATTGCTTTCAAGGACCATTTCACAGCTATGCCAGCCACCGTGGCACTGACAAGGACATTTATTTATTTATTTTAATTAGAGAGAATTGCATATGTTGATAAATTCCTTAATTAAATACATACCTGAACAACTGATCTAGCAGTTAATGCATCAGACATCCCTGAAAGAGGCATGGTAGAACTTCTTGTAGTTGCTTGAAAACCTCCACTGCTTGATCCACTTAGACAACAACTTATGGAATTCTCCAATTTTAGTTTTGGACTAAGATCATGTTCATCACTAGGCCTAAAAAATTAAAATGTGCAATGAGGTGTTTTTTTTTTTTTTGTAGAAATCAACATGCATACAAACGGTTGCAAATGACATAAAAACAAAATTAAAAAAAAACTATATTACCTATTAGGCTACTTGCACACAATGGGAGACATGTATCATTCCTATTGGGTTTTTTTTTTTTTTTTTTGCTTTTTTTTAGGTGCAGAATCGAGCAGCATTCCAAAGTTAGCTTCCTCTAGGATTTAATTCAGTGTGCCATATTTATATTTGCAGCCGAGATGTTTGTTCAACTTTGTTTCTGCGACTTTTGGGCTATGAAATTGTCCCATTCTTGCACCTAATAAGTCCCAAAACAAAGCATACTAGACCCAGACTTACTTTTGGGAGCTATTGTTTGGGACTAAAAAGTTGCACACCACAAAAAGTTGCAAAACAGACTAAAACAGGCAACTCATCACATGTACCACAAGGAGAGAAAACTTAAGATACATTGCAATGATTAAGTGGGCCAACTTCAGGAAACTCCAAAAAGTGGCAACCGAAAACCTATGATCCATAAGCATAAACTAAACCAAACTCTCCCCATTGTACATAATTGAGTGGAGAAGGCGTGAGCGCTTCTCAACATTTCTCTCTCCATGGGAGGCAGTTTCAATGGGCTGCAGGATAAACGCAGAAGTGTGACACAATAATGGAATGCTTGAGAGGGAGAGTGAGTCATTACTTATATTTTTACTCCCTGAGGACACAAATGTAATGTCTAAATCCTTTACCGAGGTTGAAAAGCCTTTTACCAATGCATGTTTTTTTTTCCACAGCTATATGCCAACATATTATACTATACGTATTAAACCAGCAATAAAACATTCAACCTTCTATGTGGGCATTTAAGATTTTAAAGTACATAAGGCATTGTAGTCAAATATATCCGCAAGTGATATCTTACCTCCACAGGAGGTTTGTTAGTGTGAATAGCATCTTATGGCATTCTTAAACCCCAATAGAAGCAACAATCCAATAAAAAGGCCACCTTGTAGCACATAATGAGCATGATGGAAGTACACACACCATTTCTGAAGAAGTGCCGAGTCTCATGCCTTACTTGAAGTTGATTAAAGGGAACCTGTCACCAGAGACCTTTGGTTAGGATGCATTTCAAAATACAACATCTGGTTTGTCTGTGTTACTCACTCCTCAAATCTTAGCTCCCACCTTTGAGAAGAATTAGGAGATGAAGCTATACAAGAGCAGAGGTCACAGCCTGTTCAGCCTGACATCAGTGAGGGAGGGACAAGCTGTACAGGAGCACAAAGATGGAGGCAGCCTGCACCTCAGACAAGTCACATGTTTTTTTAAATGCATCCAAACCAAAGCCCAGCCCCTGTGACTACCCCAGGATTTTGTCAGGATGCAAGAGTAAGTTATAACACATTTGTGCATGCATTTGTAATGCAAATGCTTGGAAAAGGCAGAGAGGAATTTTTGCACTGCAGGTGTCATGGACTTTTACAATCTATCTTAAGTGAAAATGAGGTCCCTGGTGACAAGTTCCCTTAAAAATAATAATAAAAAAAAAAGTAAACCATACTATGTAACTAAGTATGCATACTGGTCTGTTATTAATCAAAAAATAAAGTTTGTTTTCCCAACTAAAGTAATAAAGCAATAATACAACGAGTTGCAGTTATTCATTACCATTAAATATTTTCTCATTTTTAAATATTACAAGCCACACACTTAGGCATCAGGTACACAAGTTTTTACACGCAAAAACATCCACCACATTCTTTTTTCTTTCTAAAAAATGGTCCCTTTCACTTTAGTGGAAAAAAACAACTATTTGTAACTGCACCATCAACTGGCTGTCATACTGCTACAATAAAAATTCAACCAGTGCGATTTTTTGCAGAAGGGTCTTTCCATAGAAGTCTATGTTTTATATTTTTTTATTTATTTTTTTTTTAATCTGATACAGCTCGCTTACGGCATCATACAGGTAACATATGGGAGACATCTGGATGTTTTTGTGTGACAGCACAAGGACCTTGATAAAGACACTGCTGTGTCGAAACGCGTCGGTCTGTGACGCTAGCTGTATATTTCCACATGTGATTTTACCCTTGGAATAATAAAGCAAGATCAAGAAATACTATTCCCTCTCCACTGTGTGCTGGATTTGAAGCTATTTGTTTCACCAAGTCTACTCCTGTGTGTGTGTGTCTATGTGCGTGCGTGTGTGTGTGTGTGTGTCTATGTGCGTGCGTGTGTGTGTGTGTGTCTCTATGTGCGTGCGTGTGTGTGTGTGTGTGTCTATGTGCGTGCGTGTGTGTGTGTGTGTGTCTATGTGCGTGCGTGTGTGCGTGTGTGTCTATGTGCGTGCGTGTGTGTGTGTGTCTATGTGCGTGCGTGCGTGTGTGTGTGTGTGTCTATGTGCGTGCGTGTGTGTGTCTATGTGCGTGCGTGTGTGTGTGTCTATGTGCGTGCGTGTGTGTGTGTGTGTCTATGTGCGTGCGTGTGTGTGTGTGTGTCTATGTGCGTGCGTGTGTGTGTGTGTCTATGTGCGTGCGTGTGTGTGTGTGTGTCTATGTGCGTGCGTGTGTGTGTGTGTGTGTGTGTCTATGTGCGTGTGTGTGTGTGTCTATGTGCGTGCGTGCGTGTGTGTGTCTATGTGCGTGCGTGTGTGTGTCTATGTGCGTGCGTGTGTGTGTGTGTGTGTGTCTATGTGCGTGCGTGTGTGTGTGTGTGTCTATGTGCGTGCGTGTGTGTGTGTGTCTATGTGCGTGCGTGTGTGTGTGTGTCTATGTGCGTGCGTGTGTGTGTGTGTCTATGTGCGTGCGTGTGTGTGTGTCTATATGTGTCTATATGCGTGCGTGTGTGTGTGTCTATATGCGTGCGTGTGTGTGTGTCTATATGCGTGCGTGTGTCTATATGCGTGCGTGTGTGTGTGCGTGTGTGTGTGTGTGTGTCTATATGCGTGCGTGTGTGCGTGTGTGTCTATATGCGTGCGTGTGTGTGTGTCTATATGCGTGCGTGTGTGTCTATATGCGTGCGTGTGTGTGTGTCTATATGCGTGCGTGTGTGCGTGTGTCTATATGCGTGCGTGTGTGCGTGTCTATATGTGTGCGTGCGTGTGTGTGTCTATGTGCGTGTGTGTGTGTCTATGTGCGTGCGTGTCTATATGCGTGTGTGTGTCTGTCTATATGCGTGTGTGTGTCTGTCTATATGCGTGTGTGTGTCTGTCTATATGCGTGTGTGTGTCTGTCTATATGCGTGTGTGTGTCTGTGTGTCTATATGCGTGTGTGTGTGTGTCTATATGCGTGTGTGTGTGTGTGTGTGTCTATATGCGTGTGTGTGTGTGTGTGTCTCTATATGCGTGTGTGTGTGTGTGTGTGTGTGTCTATATGCGTGTGTGTGTGTGTGTGTGTGTGTGTCTATATGCGTGTGTGTGTGTGTGTGTGTGTGTCTATATGCGTGTGTGTGTGTGTGTGTGTGTCTATATGCGTGTGTGTGTGTGTGTGTGTGTCTATATGCGTGTGTGTGTGTGTCTATATGCGTGTGTGTGTGTCTATGTCTATATGCGTGTGTGTGTGTGTGTGTGTGTGTCTATATGCGTGTGTGTGTGTGTGTGTGTGTCTATATGCGTGCGTGTGTGTGTGTGTGTGTGTCTATATGCGTGCGTGTGTGTGTGCGTGTCTATATGCGTGCGTGTGTGTGTGCGTGTCTATATGCGTGCGTGTGTGCGTGTGTGTGTGTCTATATGCGTGCGTGTGTGTGTGTGTGTGTCTATATGCGTGTGTGTGTGTGTCTATATGCGTGCGTGTGTGTGTGTCTATATGTGTGCGTGCGTGTGTGCGTGTGTGTCTATATGCGTGTGCGTGTGTCTATATGCGTGTGCGTGTGTCTATATGCGTGCGTGTGTCTATATGCGTGCGTGTGTCTATATGCGTGCGTGTGTGTGTGTGTGTCTATATGCGTGTGTGTGTGTGTGTGTGTCTATATGCGTGCGTGTGTGTCTATATGTGTCTATATGCGTGCGTGTGTGTGTGTGTGTCTATATGCGTGCGTGTGTGTGTGTGTCTATGTGCGTGCGTGTGTGCGTGTGTGTGTGTCTATATGTGTGCTTGCGTGTGTGTGTGTGTGTCTATGTGCGTGTGTGTGTGTCTATGTGCGTGCGTGTCTATATGCGTGCGTGTGTGTCTATATGCGTGCGCGTGTGTGTCTGTCTATATGCGTGTGTGTGTCTGTCTATATGCGTGTGTGTGTCTGTCTATATGCGTGTGTGTGTCTGTCTATATGCGTGTGTGTGTCTGTCTATATGCGTGTGTGTGTCTGTGTGTCTATATGCGTGTGTGTGTGTGTGTGTCTATATGCGTGTGTGTGTGTGTGTGTGTCTATATGCGTGTGTGTGTGTGTGTGTGTGTCTATATGCGTGTGTGTGTGTGTGTGTGTCTATATGCGTGTGTGTGTGTGTGTGTGTGTGTCTATATGCGTGTGTGTGTGTGTGTGTGTGTCTATATGCGTGTGTGTGTGTGTGTCTATATGCGTGTGTGTGTGTGTGTGTGTGTGTCTATATGCGTGTGTGTGTGTGTGTGTGTGTGTCTATATGCGTGTGTGTGTGTGTGTCTATATGCGTGTGTGTGTGTGTGTCTATATGCGTGTGTGTGTGTGTCTATATGCGTGTGTGTGTGTCTATGTGTGTCTATATGCGTGTGTGTGTGTGTGTGTGTGTGTCTATATGCGTGTGTGTGTGTGTGTCTATATGCGTGTGTGTGTGTGTGTCTATATGCGTGTGTGTGTGTGTGTCTATATGCGTGTGTGTGTGTGTGTCTATATGCGTGTGTGTGTGTGTCTATATGCGTGTGTGTGTGTGTGTCTATATGCGTGTGTGTGTGTGTGTGTGTCTATATGCGTGTGTGTGTGTCTATATGCGTGTGTGTGTGTCTATATGCGTGCGTGTGCGTGTGTCTATATGCGTGTGCGTGTGTATATATGCGTGCGTGTGTCTATATGCGTGCGTGTGTGTGTGTGTCTATATGCGTGTGTGTGTGTGTGTGTGTGTGTCTATATGCGTGCGTGTGTGTCTATATGTGTCTATATGCGTGCGTGTGTGTGTGTGTCTATGTGCGTGCGTGTGTGCGTGTGTGTGTGTCTATATGTGTGCTTGCGTGTGTGTGTGTCTATGTGCGTGTGTGTGTGTCTATGTGCGTGCGTGTGTGTCTATATGCGTGCGCGTGTGTGTCTATATGCGTGTGTGTCTGTCTATATGCGTGTGTGTGTCTGTCTATATGCGTGTGTGTGTCTGTCTATATGCGTGTGTGTGTCTGTCTATATGCGTGTGTGTGTCTGTGTGTCTATATGCGTGTGTGTGTCTGTGTGTCTATATGCGTGTGTGTGTGTGTGTGTGTGTCTATATGCGTGTGTGTGTGTGTGTGTGTGTGTCTATATGCGTGTGTGTGTGTGTGTGTGTCTATATGCGTGTGTGTGTGTGTGTGTGTGTGTCTATATGCGTGTGTGTGTGTGTGTGTGTGTGTCTATATGCGTGTGTGTGTGTGTGTGTGTGTGTGTCTATATGCGTGTGTGTGTGTGTGTGTGTGTCTATATGCGTGTGTGTGTGTGTGTGTGTGTCTATATGCGTGTGTGTGTGTGTGTGTGTGTGTCTATATGCGTGTGTGTGTGTGTCTATATGCGTGTGTGTGTGTCTATGTCTATATGCGTGTGTGTGTGTGTGTGTGTGTGTGTCTATATGCGTGTGTGTGTGTGTGTGTGTGTGTGTCTATATGCGTGTGTGTGTGTGTGTGTGTGTGTGTCTATATGCGTGTGTGTGTGTGTGTCTATATGCGTGTGTGTGTGTGTGTGTCTATATGCGTGTGTGTGTGTGTGTGTCTATATGCGTGTGTGTGTGTGTGTGTCTATATGCGTGTGTGTGTGTGTGTGTCTATATGCGTGTGTGTGTGTCTATATGCGTGTGTGTGTGTCTATATGCGTGTGTGTGTGTGTGTCTATATGCGTGTGTGTGTGTGTGTCTATATGTGTCTATATGCGTGCGTGTGTTTGTGCGTGTGTGTGTCTATATGCGTGCGTGTGTGTCTATATGCGTGCGTGTGTGTGTGTCTATATGCGTGCGTGTGTGTGTGTCTTTATGCGTGCGTGCGTGTGTGTCTGTGTCTATGTGCGTGTGCGTGTGTCTATATGCGTGTGCGTGTGTCTATATGCGTGTGCGTGTGTCTATATGCGTGTGCGTGTGTCTATATGCGTGTGCGTGTGTCTATATGCGTGTGCGTGTGTCTATATGCGTGCGCGTGTGTCTATATGCGTGTGCGTGTGTCTATATGCGTGCGTGTGTCTATATGCGTGCGTGTGTCTATATGCGTGCGTGTGTGTGTGTGTCTATATGCGTGTGTCTATATGCGTGTGCGTGTGTCTATATGCGTGCGTGTGTCTATATGCGTGCGTGTGTCTATATGCGTGCGTGTGTGTGTGTGTCTATATGCGTGTGTGTGTGTGTGTGTGTGTGTCTATATGCGTGCGTGTGTGTCTGTATGTGTCTATATGCGTGCGTGTGTGTGTGTGTCTATATGCGTGCGTGTGTGTGTGTGTGTCTATATGCGTGCGTGTGTGTGTGTGTGTGTCTATATGCGTGCGTGTGTGTGTGTCTATGTGCGTGTGCGTGTGTCTATGTGCGTGTGCGTGTGTCTATATGCGTGTGCGTGTGTCTATATGCGTGTGCGTGTGTCTATATGCGTGTGCGTGTGTCTATATGCGTGCGTGTGTCTATATGCGTGCGTGTGTCTATATGCGTGCGTGTGTGTGTGTGTCTATATGCGTGCGTGTGTGTGTGTGTGTCTATATGCGTGCGTGTGTGTGTGTGTCTATATGCGTGCGTGTGTGTGTGTGTCTATATGCGTGTGTGTGTGTCTATATGCGTGTGTGTGTGTCTATATGCGTGCGTGTGTGTCTATATGCGTGCGTGTGTGTGTGTGTGTGTGTGTCTATATGCGTGCGTGTGTGTGTGTGTGTGTGTGTGTCTATATGCGTGCGTGTGTGTGTGTCTATATGCGTGTGCGTGTGTCTATATGCGTGTGCGTGTGTCTATATGCGTGTGCCTATATGCGTGCGTGTGTCTATATGCGTGCGTGTGTCTATATGCGTGCGTGTGTCTATATGCGTGCGTGTGTGTGTGTCTATATGCGTGCGTGTGTGTCTATATGTGTCTATATGCGTGCGTGTGTGTGTGTGTCTATATGCGTGCGTGTGTGTGTGTGTCTATATGCGTGCGTGTGTGTGTCTATATGCGTGCGTGTGCGTGTGTGTGTGTGTCTATATGTGCGTGTGCGTGTGTCTATATGCGTGTGCGTGTGTCTATATGCGTGTGCGTGTGTCTATATGCGTGCGTGTGTCTATATGCGTGCGTGTGTCTATATGCGTGCGTGTGTCTATATGCGTGCGTGTGTCTATATGCGTGCGTGTGTGTGTGTGTCTATATGCGTGCGTGTGTGTGTGTCTATATGCGTGTGTGTGTGTGTGCGTGTGTGTCTATATGCGTGTGTGTGTGTGTGCGTGCGTGTCTATATGCGTGCGTGTGTGTGTGCGTGCGTGTCTATATGCGTGCGTGTGTGTGTGCGTGCGTGTCTATATGCGTGTGTGTGTGTGTGCGTGAGTGTGTGTGTCTATATGCGTGCGTGTGTGTGTGTGTGTGTCTATGCGTGTGTGTGTGTGTGTGTGTGTCTATATGCGTGTGTGTGTGTGTCTATATGCGTGTGTGTGTGTGTGTGTGTGTGTGTGTCTATATGCGTGCGTGTGTGTGTGTGTGTGTCTATATGCGTGCGTGTGTGTGTGTGTGTGTCTATATGCGTGCGTGTGTGTGTGTGTGTGTCTATATGCGTGCGTGTGTGTGTGTGTGTGTCTATATGCGTGCGTGTGTGTGTGTGTGTGTCTATATGCGTGCGTGTGTGTGTGTGTGTGTCTATATGCGTGCGTGTGTGTGTGTGTGTGTCTATATGCGTGCGTGTGTGTGTGTGTGTGTGTCTATATGCGTGCGTGTGTGTGTGTGTGTGTGTCTATATGCGTGCGTGTGTGTGTGTCTATATGCGTGCGTGTGTGTGTGTGTGTCTATATGCGTGCGTGTGTGTGTGTGTGTGTGTCTATATGCGTGTGTGTGTGTGTGTGTGTGTGTCTATATGCGTGTGTGTGTGTGTGTGTGTGTCTATATGCGTGTGTGTGTGTGTGTCTATATGCGTGTGTGTGTGTGTGTGTGTGTGTGTGTGTGTCTATATGCGTGTGTGTGTGTGTGTGTGTGTGTGTGTGTGTCTATATGCGTGTGTGTGTGTGTGTCTATATGCGTGTGTGTGTGTGTGTGTGTCTATATGCGTGTGTGTGTGTGTGTGTGTCTATATGCGTGTGTGTGTGTGTGTGTGTCTATATGCGTGTGTGTGTGTGTGTGTGTGTCTATATGCGTGTGTGTGTGTGTGTGTCTATATGCGTGTGTGTGTGTGTGTGTGTGTCTATATGCGTGTGTGTGTGTGTGTGTGTGTCTATATGCGTGTGTGTGTGTGTGTGTGTGTGTCTATATGCGTGTGTGTGTGTGTGTGTGTGTCTATATGCGTGTGTGTGTGTGTGTGTGTGTCTATATGCGTGTGTGTGTGTGTGTGTGTGTCTATATGCGTGTGTGTGTGTGTGTGTGTGTCTATATGCGTGTGTGTGTGTGTGTGTCTATATGCGTGTGTGTGTGTGTGTGTGTGTCTATATGCGTGTGTGTGTGTGTGTCTATATGCGTGTGTGTGTGTGTGTCTATATGCGTGTGTGTGTGTGTGTCTATATGCGTGTGTGTGTGTGTGTCTATATGCGTGTGTGTGTGTGTGTCTATATGCGTGTGTGTGTGTGTGTGTCTATATGCGTGTGTGTGTGTGTGTGTGTGTCTATATGCGTGTGTGTGTGTGTGTGTGTGTCTATATGCGTGTGTGTGTGTGTGTGTGTGTGTGTCTATATGCGTGTGTGTGTGTGTGTGTGTGTGTGTCTATATGCGTGTGTGTGTGTGTGTGTGTGTGTGTCTATATATGTGTGTGTGTGTGTGTGTCTATATGCGTGTGTGTGTGTGTCTATATGCGTGTGTGTGTGTGTGTGTGTGTGTGTGTCTATATGCGTGTGTGTGTGTGTGTCTATATGCGTGTGTGTGTGTGTGTGTGTCTATATGCGTGTGTGTGTGTGTGTGTGTCTATATGCGTGTGTGTGTGTGTGTGTGTCTATATGCGTGTGTGTGTGTGTGTGTGTCTATATGCGTGTGTGTGTGTGTGTCTATATGCGTGTGTGTGTGTGTGTCTATATGCGTGCGTGTGTGTGTGTGTGTGTCTATATGCGTGTGTGTGTGTGTGTGTCTATATGCGTGTGTGTGTGTGTGTGTGTGTCTATATGCGTGTGTGTGTGTGTGTGTCTATATGCGTGTGTGTGTGTCTATATGTGTGTGTGTGTGTCTATATGTGTGTGTGTGTGTCTATATGCGTGTGTGTGTGTGTCTATATGTGTGTGTGTCTATATGCGTGTGTGTGTGTGTGTGTGTCTATATGCGTGTGTGTGTGTGTCTATATGCGTGTGTGTGTGTGTGTGTGTGTGTGTGTGTGTGTGTGTCTATATGCGTGTGTGTGTGTGTGTCTATATGCGTGTGTGTGTGTGTGTCTATATGCGTGTGTGTGTGTCTATATGCGTGTGTGTGTGTGTGTGTGTGTCTATATGCGTGTGTGTGTGTGTGTCTATATGCGTGTGTGTGTGTGTCTATATGCGTGTGTGTGTGTGTGTGTCTATATGCGTGTGTGTGTGTCTATATGCGTGTGTGTGTGTGTGTGTCTATATGCGTGTGTGTGTGTCTATATGCGTGTGTGTGTGTGTGTGTGTCTATATGCGTGTGTGTGTGTGTCTATATGCGTGTGTGTGTGTGTGTGTGTGTCTATATGTGTGTGTGTGTGTCTATATGCGTGTGTGTGTGTGTGTGTGTGTGTCTATATGCGTGTGTGTGTGTCTATATGCGTTTGTGTGTGTGTGTGTCTATATGCGTGTGTGTGTGTGTGTCTATATGCGTGTGTGTGTGTGTGTGTGTGTCTATATGCGTGTGTGTGTGTGTGTGTGTGTGTCTATATGCGTGTGTGTCTATATGCGTGTGTGTGTGTCTATATGCGTGTGTGTGTGTGTCTATATGCGTGTGTGTGTGTGTGTGTCTATATGCGTGTGTGTGTGTGTGTCTATATGCGTGTGTGTGTGTGTGTGTGTGTCTATATGCGTGTGTGTGTGTGTGTGTGTGTCTATATGCGTGTGTGTGTGCGTGTGTGTGTGTGTGTGTGTGTGTCTATATGCGTGTGTGTGTGTGTGTATCTATATGCGTGTGTGTATGTCTATATGCGTTTGTGTGTGTGTGTATCTATATGCGTGTGTGTGTGTGTGTGTGTGTGTGTGTCTATATGCGTGTGTGTGTGTGTGTGTGTGTGTGTGTGTCTATATGCGTGTGTGTGTGTGTGTGTGTGTCTATATGCGTGTGTGTGTGTGTGTGTGTCTATATGCGTGTGTGTGTGTGTGTGTCTATATGCGTGTGTGTGTGTGTCTATATGCGTGTGTGTGTGTGTGTCTATATGCGTGTGTGTGTGTGTGTGTGTGTCTATATGCGTGTGTGTGTGTGTGTGTGTCTATATGCGCGTGTGTGTGTGTGTGTGTGTCTATATGCGCGTGTGTGTGTGTGTGTGTGTGTCTATATGCGCGTGTGTGTGTGTGTGTGTGTCTATATGCGCGTGTGTGTGTGTGTGTGTGTCTATATGCGTGTGTGTGTGTGTGTGTGTCTATATGCGTGTGTGTGTGTGTGTGTGTGTCTATATGCGTGTGTGTGTGTGTGTGTGTGTCTATATGCGTGTGTGTGTGTGTGTGTCTATATGCGTGTGTGTGTGTGTGTGTGTGTCTATATGCGTGTGTGTGTGTGTGTGTGTCTATATGCGTGTGTGTGTGTGTGTCTATATGCGTGTGTGTGTGTGTGTGTCTTTATGCGTGTGTGTGTGTGTGTGTGTGTCTTTATGCGTGTGTGTGTGTGTGTGTGTGTCTATATGCGTGTGTGTGTGTGTGTGTGTCTATATGCGTGTGTGTGTGTGTGTGTGTGTGTGTGTGTGTCTATATGCGTGTGTGTGTGTGTGTGTGTGTGTGTGTGTGTCTATATGCGTGTGTGTGTGTGTGTGTGTGTGTGTGTGTGTGTGTGTGTCTATATGCGTGTGTGTGTGTGAGTGTGTGTGTGTCTATATGCGTGTGTGTGTGTGTGTGTGTCTATATGCGTGTGTGTGTGTGTGTGTCTATATGCGTGTGTGTGTGTGTGTCTATATGCGTGTGTGTGTGTGTCTATATGCGTGTGTGTGTGTGTGTGTGTCTATATGCGTGTGTGTGTGTGTGTCTATATGCGTGTGTGTGTGTGTGTGTGTCTATATGCGCGTGTGTGTGTGTGTGTGTGTCTATATGCGCGTGTGTGTGTGTGTGTCTATATGCGCGTGTGTGTGTGTGTGTGTGTCTATATGCGCGTGTGTGTGTGTGTGTGTGTCTATATGCGTGTGTGTGTGTGTGTGTGTGTCTATATGCGTGTGTGTGTGTGTGTGTGTCTATATGCGTGTGTGTGTGTGTGTGTGTGTCTATATGCGTGTGTGTGTGTGTGTGTCTATATGCGTGTGTGTGTGTGTGTGTGTCTATATGCGTGTGTGTGTGTGTGTGTGTCTATATGCGTGTGTGTGTGTGTGTGTGTGTGTCTATATGCGTGTGTGTGTGTGTGTGTCTTTATGCGTGTGTGTGTGTGTGTGTGTGTCTATATGCGTGTGTGTGTGTGTGTGTGTCTATATGCGTGTGTGTGTGTGTGTGTGTGTGTGTGTGTGTCTATATGCGTGTGTGTGTGTGTGTGTGTGTGTGTCTATATGCGTGTGTGTGTGTGTGTGTGTCTATATGCGTGTGTGTGTGTGTGTGTGTCTATATGCGTGTGTGTGTGTGTGTCTATATGCGTGTGTGTGTGTGTGTGTCTATATGCGTGTGTGTGTGTGTGTGTGTCTATATGCGTGTGTGTGTGTGTGTCTATATGCGTGTGTGTGTGTGTGTCTATATGCGTGTGTGTGTCTATATGCGTGTGTCTATATGCGTGTGTGTGTCTATATGCGTGTGTGTGTCTATATGCGTGTGTGTGTGTGTGTCTATATGCGTGTGTGTGTGTGTGTCTATATGCGTGTGTGTGTGTGTGTCTATATGCGTGTGTGTGTGTGTGTCTATATGCGTGTGTGTGTGTGTGTGTGTCTATATGCGTGTGTGTGTCTATATGCGTGTGTGTGTGTGTCTATATGCGTGTGTGTGTGTGTCTATATGCGTGTGTGTGTGTGTGTGTGTGTCTATATGCGTGTGTGTGTGTGTGTGTGTGTGTCTATATGCGTGTGTGTGTGTGTGTGTGTCTATATGCGTGTGTGTGTGTGTGTGTCTATATGCGTGTGTGTGTGTGTGTGTGTCTATATGCGTGTGTGTGTGTGTGTGTGTGTCTATATGCGTGTGTGTGTGTGTGTCTATATGCGTGTGTGTGTGTGTGTGTGTGTCTATATGCGTGTGTGTGTGTGTGTGTGTCTATATGCGCGTGTGTGTGTGTGTGTGTGTCTATATGCGCGTGTGTGTGTGTGTGTGTGTGTCTATATGCGCGTGTGTGTGTGTGTGTGTGTCTATATGCGCGTGTGTGTGTGTGTGTGTGTCTATATGCGTGTGTGTGTGTGTGTGTGTGTCTATATGCGTGTGTGTGTGTGTGTCTATATGCGTGTGTGTGTGTGTGTGTGTGTCTATATGCGGGTGTGTGTGTGTGTGTCTATATGCGTGTGTGTGTGTGTGTGTGTCTATATGCGTGTGTGTGTGTGTGTGTGTCTATATGCGTGTGTGTGTGTGTGTGTGTGTGTCTATATGCGTGTGTGTGTGTGTGTGTCTTTATGCGTGTGTGTGTGTGTGTGTGTGTCTATATGCGTGTGTGTGTGTGTGTGTGTCTATATGCGTGTGTGTGTGTGTGTGTGTGTGTGTCTATATGCGTGTGTGTGTGTGTGTGTCTATATGCGTGTGTGTGTGTGTGTGTGTGTGTGTCTATATGCGTGTGTGTGTGTGTGTGTGTCTATATGCGTGTGTGTGTGTGTGTGTCTATATGCGTGTGTGTGTGTGTGTCTATATGCGTGTGTGTGTGTGTGTGTCTATATGCGTGTGTGTGTGTGTGTGTGTCTATATGCGTGTGTGTGTGTGTGTCTATATGCGTGTGTGTGTGTGTGTCTATATGCGTGTGTGTGTCTATATGCGTGTGTCTATATGCGTGTGTGTGTCTATATGCGTGTGTGTGTGTGTGTCTATATGCGTGTGTGTGTGTGTGTCTATATGCGTGTGTGTGTGTGTGTCTATATGCGTGTGTGTGTGTGTGCCTATATGCGTGTGTGTGTGTGTGTGTGTGTCTATATGCGTGTGTGTGTCTATATGCGTGTGTGTGTGTGTCTATATGCGTGTGTGTGTGTGTCTATATGCGTGTGTGTGTGTGTGTGTGTGTCTATATGCGTGTGTGTGTGTGTGTGTGTGTGTCTATATGCGTGTGTGTGTGTGTGTGTGTCTATATGCGTGTGTGTGTGTGTGTGTCTATATGCGTGTGTGTGTGTGTGTGTGTCTATATGCGTGTGTGTGTGTGTGTGTGTGTCTATATGCGTGTGTGTGTGTGTGTGTGTGTCTATATGCGTGTGTGTGTGTGTGTGTGTGTCTATATGCGTGTGTGTGTGTGTGTGTGTGTCTATATGCGTGTGTGTGTGTGTCTATATGCGTGTGTGTGTGTGTCTATATGCGTGTGTGTGTGTGTGTGTCTATATGCGTGTGTGTGTGTGTGTGTCTATATGCGTGTGTGTGTGTCTATATGCGTGTGTGTGTGTGTCTATATGCGTGTGTGTGTGTGTGTGTGTCTGTGTGTGTGTGTGTGTCTGTGTCTATATGCGTGTGTGTGTGTCTGTCTATGCGTGTGTGTGTGTGTCTATATGCGTGTGTGTGTGTGTCTATATGCGCGTGTGTGTGTGTCTATATGCGCGTGTGTGTGTGTCTATATGCGCGCGTGTGTGTGTGTGTCTATATGCGTGCGTGTTTGTGTGTGTGTGTGTGTCTATATGCGTGTGTGTGTGTGTGTCTATATGCGTGTGTGTGTGTGTGTCTATATGCGTGTGTGTGTGTCTATATGCGTGTGTGTGTGTGTGTCTACATGCGTGTGTGTGTCTATATGCGCGTGTGTGTGTGTCTATATGCGCGTGTGTGTGTGTGTCTATATGCGCGTGTGTGTGTCTGTCTATATGTGTGTGTGTGTGTCTGTCTATATGCGTGTGTGTGTCTGTCTATATGCGTGTGTGTGTGTGTCTGTCTATATGCGTGTGTGTGTGTGTCTGTCTATATGCGTGTGTGTGTCTGTCTGTCTATATGCGTGTGTGTGTCTGTCTGTCTATATGCGTGTGTGTGTCTGTCTGTCTATATGCGTGTGTGTGTCTATATGCGTGTGTGTGTGTGTGTGTCTATATGCATGTGTGTGTGTGTGTGTCTATATGCGTGTGTGTGTGTGTGTCTATATGCGTGTGTGTGTGTGTGTCTATATGCGTGTGTGTGTGTGTCTATATGCGTGTGTGTGTGTGTCTATATGCGTGTGTGTGTGTGTCTATATGCGTGTGTGTGTGTGTCTATATGCGTGTGTGTGTGTGTCTATATGCGTGTGTGTGTGTGTGTGTGTGTCTATATGCGTGTGTGTGTGTGTGTCTGTGTGTGTGTCTGTGTCTGTGTGTGTGTCTGTGTGTGTGTGTCTGTGTGTGTCTATATGCGTGTGTGTGTGTCTATATGCGTGTGTGTGTGTGTCTATATGCGTGTGTGTGTGTGTCTATATGCGTGTGTGTGTGTGTGTCTATATGCGTGTGTGTGTGTGTCTATATGCGTGTGTGTGTGTGTCTATATGCGTGTGTGTGTGTCTATATGCGTGTGTGTGTGTGTCTATATGCGTGTGTGTGTGTGTGTCTATATGCGTGTGTGTGTGTGTGTCTGTCTATATGCGTGTGTGTGTGTGTCTGTCTATATGCGTGTGTGTGTGTGTCTGTGTCTATATGCGTGTGTGTGTGTGTCTATATGCGTGTGTGTGTGTGTGTGTCTATATGCGTGTGTGTGTGTCTATATGCGTGTGTGTGTCTATATGCGCGTGTGTGTGTGTGTGTGTCTATATGCGTGTGTGTGTCTATATGCGCGTGTGTGTGTGTCTATATGCGCGTGTGTGTGTGTGTCTGTCTATATGCGCGTGTGTGTGTGTGTCTGTCTATATGCGCGTGTGTGTGTGTCTATATGCGTGTGTGTGTGTGTGTGTCTATATGCGTGTGTGTGTGTGTCTATATGCGTGTGTGTGTGTGTGTGTCTATATGCGTGTTTGTGTGTGTGTGTGTCTATATGCGTGTGTGTGTGTGTCTATATGCGTGTGTGTGTGTGTGTGTCTATATGCGTGTGTGTGTGTGTCTATATGCGTGTGTGTGTGTGTGTGTCTATATGCGTGTGTGTGTGTGTGTGTCTATATGCGTGTGTGTGTGTGTGTGTCTATATGCGCGCGTGTGTGTGTGTGTGTGTCTATATGCGTGCGTGTTTGTGTGTGTGTGTGTCTATATGCGTGTGTGTGTGTGTGTCTATATGCGTGTGTGTGTGTGTGTCTATATGCGTGTGTGTGTGTGTGTCTATATGCGTGTGTGTGTGTGTGTGTGTCTACATGCGTGTGTGTGTCTATATGCGCGTGTGTGTGTGTCTATATGCGCGTGTGTGTGTGTCTATATGCGCGTGTGTGTGTCTGTCTATATGTGTGTGTGTGTGTCTGTCTATATGCGTGTGTGTGTCTGTCTATATGCGTGTGTGTGTGTGTCTGTCTATATGCGTGTGTGTGTGTGTCTGTCTATATGCGTGTGTGTGTCTGTCTGTCTATATGCGTGTGTGTGTCTATATGCGTGTGTGTGTGTGTGTGTCTATATGCATGTGTGTGTGTGTGTGTCTATATGCGTGTGTGTGTGTGTGTGTGTCTATATGCGTGTGTGTGTGTGTGTCTATATGCGTGTGTGTGTGTGTCTATATGCGTGTGTGTGTGTGTCTATATGCGTGTGTGTGTGTGTCTATATGCGTGTGTGTGTGTGTCTATATGCGTGTGTGTGTGTGTCTATATGCGTGTGTGTGTGTGTCTATATGCGTGTGTGTGTGTGTCTATATGCGTGTGTGTGTGTGTGTGTGTCTATATGCGTGTGTGTGTGTGTGTCTGTGTGTGTGTCTGTGTGTGTGTGTCTGTGTGTGTCTATATGCGTGTGTGTGTGTCTATATGCGTGTGTGTGTGTGTCTATATGCGTGTGTGTGTGTGTCTATATGCGTGTGTGTGTGTGTGTCTATATGCGTGTGTGTGTGTGTCTATATGCGTGTGTGTGTGTCTATATGCGTGTGTGTGTGTGTCTATATGCGTGTGTGTGTGTGTGTCTATATGCGTGTGTGTGTGTGTGTCTATATGCGTGTTTGTGTGTGTGTGTGTGTCTATATGCGTGTGTGTGTGTGTCTGTGTCTATATGCGTGTGTGTGTGTGTCTATATGCGTGTGTGTGTGTGTGTGTCTATATGCGTGTGTGTGTGTCTATATGCGTGTGTGTGTCTATATGCGTGTGTGTGTCTATATGCGTGTGTGTGTGTGTGTGTGTCTATATGCGTGTGTGTGTCTATATGCGCGTGTGTGTGTGTCTATATGCGCGTGTGTGTGTGTGTCTGTCTATATGCGCGTGTGTGTGTGTCTATATGCGTGTGTGTGTGTGTGTGTCTATATGCGTGTGTGTGTGTGTCTATATGCGTGTGTGTGTGTGTGTGTCTATATGCGTGTTTGTGTGTGTGTGTGTCTATATGCGTGTTTGTGTGTGTGTGTGTCTATATGCGTGTGTGTGTGTGTCTATATGCGTGTGTGTGTGTGTGTGTCTATATGCGTGTGTGTGTGTGTGTGTCTATATGCGTGTGTGTGTGTGTGTGTCTATATGCGTGTGTGTGTGTGTGTGTCTATATGCGTGTGTGTGTGTGTGTGTCTATATGCGTGTGTGTGTGTGTGTGTGTCTATATGCGTGTGTGTGTGTGTGTGTGTGTCTATATGCATGTGTGTGTGTGTCTATATGCGTGTGTGTGTGTCTATATGCGTGTGTGTGTGTGTCTATATGCGTGTGTGTGTGTGTCTATATGCGTGTGTGTGTGTCTATATGCGTGTGTGTCTATATGCGTGTGTGTGTGTGTCTATATGCGTGTGTGTGTGTCTATATGCGTGTGTGTGTGTGTGTGTGTCTATATGCGTGTGTGTGTGTGTCTATATGCGTGTGTGTGTGTGTGTGTGTCTATATGCGTGTGTGTGTGTGTCTATATGCGTGTGTGTGTGTGTGTGTCTATATGCGTGTGTGTGTGTGTGTGTCTATATGCGTGTGTGTGTGTGTGTCTATATGCGTGTGTGTGTCTATATGCGTGTGTGTGTGTGTGTCTATATGCGTGTTTGTGTGTGTGTCTATATGCGTGTGTGTGTGTGTGTCTATATGCGTGTTTGTGTGTGTGTCTATATGCGTGTGTGTGTGTGTCTATATGCGTGTGTGTGTGTGTCTATATGCGTGTGTGTGTGTGTCTATATGCGTGTGTGTGTCTATATGCGTGTGTGTGTGTGTGTGTGTGTGTCTATATGCGTGTGTGTGTCTATATGCGTGTGTGTGTGTGTGTGTGTGTCTATATGCGTGTGTGTGTGTGTCTATATGCGTGTGTGTGTGTCTATATGCGTGTGTGTGTGTGTGTGTCTATATGCGTGTGTGTGTGTCTATATGCGTGTGTGTGTGTCTATATGCGTGTGTGTGTGTCTATATGCGTGTGTGTGTGTGTCTATATGCGTGTGTGTGTGTCTATATGCGTGTGTGTGTGTGTCTATATGCGTGTGTGTGTGTGTCTATATGCGTGTGTGTGTGTGTCTATATGCGTGTGTGTGTGTGTGTCTATATGCGTGTGTGTGTGTGTCTATATGCGTGTGTGTGTGTGTGTCTATATGCGTGTGTCTATATGCGTGTGTGTGTCTATATGCGTGTGTGTGTGTGTCTGTCTATATGCGTGTGTGTGTGTGTCTGTCTATATGCGTGTGTGTGTGTGTCTGTCTATATGCGTGTGTGTCTATATGCGTGTGTGTGTCTGTCTGTCTATATGCGTGTGTGTGTCTATATGCGTGTGTGTGTGTGTGTGTGTGTCTATATGCGTGTGTGTGTGTGTCTATATGCGTGTGTCTATATGCGTGTGTGTGTGTGTCTATATGCGTGTGTGTGTGTCTATATGCGTGTGTTTGTGTGTCTATATGCGTGTGTGTGTGTGTCTATATGCGTGTGTGTGTGTGTGTGTGTGTGTGTGTGTGTGTGTCTATATGCGTGTGTGTGTGTGTGTGTGTCTATATGCGTGTGTGTGTGTCTATATGCGTGTGTGTGTGTGTGTGTGTCTATATGCGTGTGTGTGTGTCTATATGCGTGTGTGTGTGTGTGTGTGTGTCTATATGCGTGTGTGTGTGTCTATATGCGTGTGTGTGTGTGTGTGTGTGTCTATATGCGTGTGTGTGTGTGTGTGTGTGTCTATATGCGTGTGTGTGTGTGTGTGTCTATATGCGTGTGTGTGTGTGTGTGTGTCTATATGCGTGTGTGTGTGTGTGTCTATATGCGTGTGTGTGTGTGTGTCTATATGCGTGTGTGTGTGTGTGTGTCTATATGCGTGTGTGTGTGTGTGTCTATATGCGTGTGTGTGTGTGTGTCTATATGCGTGTGTGTGTGTGTGTCTATATGCGTGTGTGTGTGTGTGTCTATATGCGTGTGTGTGTGTGTGTGTGTCTATATGCGTGTGTGTGTGTGTGTGTGTCTATATGCGTGTGTGTGTGTGTCTATATGCGTGTGTGTGTGTGTGTGTGTCTATATGCGTGTGTGTGTGTGTGTGTGTCTATATGCGTGTGTGTGTGTGTGTGTGTCTATATGCGTGTGTGTGTGTCTATATGCGTGTGTGTGTGTGTGTCTATATGCGTGTGTGTGTGTGTGTGTGTGTCTATATGCGTGTGTGTGTGTGTCTATATGCGTGTGTGTGTGTGTCTATATGCGTGTGTGTGTGTGTCTATATGCGTGTGTGTGTGTGTGTGTCTATATGCGTGTGTGTGTGTGTGTGTCTATATGCGTGTGTGTGTCTATATGCGTGTGTGTGTGTGTGTCTATATGCGTGTTTGTGTGTGTGTCTATATGCGTGTGTGTGTGTGTGTCTATATGCGTGTTTGTGTGTGTGTCTATATGCGTGTGTGTGTGTGTCTATATGCGTGTGTGTGTGTGTCTATATGCGTGTGTGTGTGTGTCTATATGCGTGTGTGTGTGTGTCTATATGCGTGTGTGTGTGTGTCTATATGCGTGTGTGTGTGTGTCTATATGCGTGTGTGTGTCTATATGCGTGTGTGTGTGTGTGTGTGTCTATATGCGTGTGTGTGTCTATATGCGTGTGTGTGTGTGTGTGTGTGTCTATATGCGTGTGTGTGTGTGTCTATATGCGTGTGTGTGTGTCTATATGCGTGTGTGTGTGTCTATATGCGTGTGTGTGTGTGTGTCTATATGCGTGTGTGTGTGTCTATATGCGTGTGTGTGTGTCTATATGCGTGTGTGTGTGTCTATATGCGTGTGTGTGTGTGTCTATATGCGTGTGTGTGTGTCTATATGCGTGTGTGTGTGTGTCTATATGCGTGTGTGTGTGTGTGTCTATATGCGTGTGTGTGTGTGTGTGTCTATATGCGTGTGTGTGTGTGTGTCTATATGCGTGTGTCTATATGCGTGTGTGTGTGTGTCTATATGCGTGTGTGTGTGTGTCTGTCTATATGCGTGTGTGTGTGTGTCTGTCTATATGCGTGTGTGTGTGTCTGTCTATATGCGTGTGTGTCTATATGCGTGTGTGTGTCTGTCTGTCTATATGCGTGTGTGTGTCTGTCTGTCTATATGCGTGTGTGTGTCTATATGCGTGTGTGTGTGTGTGTGTGTGTCTATATGCGTGTGTGTGTGTGTCTATATGCGTGTGTCTATATGCGTGTGTGTGTGTGTCTATATGCGTGTGTGTGTGTCTATATGCGTGTGTGTGTGTGTCTATATGCGTGTGTGTGTGTGTGTGTGTCTATATGCGTGTGTGTGTGTCTATATGTGTGTGTGTGTGTCTATATGCGTGTGTGTGTGTGTGTGTGTGTGTCTATATGCGTGTGTGTGTGTGTGTGTGTGTGTCTATATGCGTGTGTGTGTGTGTGTGTCTATATGCGTGTGTGTGTGTGTGTGTCTATATGCGTGTGTGTGTGTGTGTGTCTATATGCGTGTGTGTGTGTGTGTCTATATGCGTGTGTGTGTGTGTGTCTATATGCGTGTGTGTGTGTGTGTGTGTGTCTATATGCGTGTGTGTGTGTGTGTGTGTGTCTATATGCGTGTGTGTGTGTGTGTCTATATGCGTGTGTGTGTGTGTGTGTCTATATGCGTGTGTGTGTGTGTGTCTATATGCGTGTGTGTGTGTGTGTGTCTATATGCGTGTGTGTGTGTGTGTCTATATGCGTGTGTGTGTGTGTGTCTATATGCGTGTGTGTGTGTGTGTCTATATGCGTGTGTGTGTGTCTATATGCGTGTGTGTGTGTGTGTGTGTGTGTGTCTATATGCGTGTGTGTGTGTGTGTGTGTGTGTGTCTATATGCGTGTGTGTGTGTGTGTGTGTGTCTATATGCGTGTGTGTGTGTGTCTATATGCGTGTGTGTGTGTCTATATGCGTGTGTGTGTGTGTCTATATGCGTGTGTGTGTGTGTCTATATGCGTGTGTGTGTGTCTATATGCGTGTGTGTCTATATGCGTGTGTGTGTGTGTCTATATGCGTGTGTGTGTGTCTATATGCGTGTGTGTGTGTGTGTGTGTCTATATGCGTGTGTGTGTGTCTATATGCGTGTGTGTGTGTGTGTGTGTCTATATGCGTGTGTGTGTGTGTCTATATGCGTGTGTGTGTGTGTGTGTGTCTATATGCGTGTGTGTGTGTGTCTATATGCGTGTGTGTGTGTGTGTGTCTATATGCGTGTGTGTGTGTGTGTGTCTATATGCGTGTGTGTGTGTGTGTGTCTATATGCGTGTGTGTGTCTATATGCGTGTGTGTGTGTGTGTCTATATGCGTGTTTGTGTGTGTGTCTATATGCGTGTGTGTGTGTGTGTCTATATGCGTGTTTGTGTGTGTGTCTATATGCGTGTGTGTGTGTGTCTATATGCGTGTGTGTGTGTGTCTATATGCGTGTGTGTGTGTGTCTATATGCGTGTGTGTGTGTGTCTATATGCGTGTGTGTGTCTATATGCGTGTGTGTGTGTGTGTGTGTGTCTATATGCGTGTGTGTGTGTGTGTGTGTGTGTCTATATGCGTGTGTGTGTCTATATGCGTGTGTGTGTGTGTGTGTGTGTGTGTCTATATGCGTGTGTGTGTGTGTCTATATGCGTGTGTGTGTGTCTATATGCGTGTGTGTGTGTCTATATGCGTGTGTGTGTGTGTGTCTATATGCGTGTGTGTGTGTGTGTCTATATGCGTGTGTGTGTGTCTATATGCGTGTGTGTGTGTCTATATGCGTGTGTGTGTGTGTCTATATGCGTGTGTGTGTGTGTCTATATGCGTGTGTGTGTGTGTGTCTATATGCGTGTGTGTGTGTGTGTCTATATGCGTGTGTGTGTGTGTCTATATGCGTGTGTGTGTGTCTATATGCGTGTGTCTATATGCGTGTGTGTGTGTGTCTATATGCGTGTGTGTGTGTGTCTGTCTATATGCGTGTGTGTGTGTGTCTGTCTATATGCGTGTGTGTGTGTGTCTGTCTATATGCGTGTGTGTGTGTGTCTGTCTATATGCGTGTGTGTCTATATGCGTGTGTGTGTCTGTCTATATGCGTGTGTGTCTATATGCGTGTGTGTGTCTGTCTGTCTATATGCGTGTGTGTGTCTATATGCGTGTGTGTGTGTGTGTGTGTGTGTCTATATGCGTGTGTGTGTGTGTCTATATGCGTGTGTCTATATGCGTGTGTGTGTGTGTCTATATGCGTGTGTGTGTGTCTATATGCGTGTGTTTGTGTGTCTATATGCGTGTGTGTGTGTGTCTATATGCGTGTGTGTGTGTGTGTGTGTGTGTCTATATGTGTGTGTGTGTGTGTGTCTATATGCGTGTGTGTGTGTGTGTCTATATGCGTGTGTGTGTGTGTGTGTGTGTGTCTATATGCGTGTGTGTGTGTCTATATGCGTGTGTGTGTGTGTGTGTGTCTATATGCGTGTGTGTGTGTCTATATGTGTGTGTGTGTGTCTATATGCGTGTGTGTGTGTGTGTGTGTGTCTATATGCGTGTGTGTGTGTGTGTGTGTGTGTCTATATGCGTGTGTGTGTGTGTGTGTCTATATGCGTGTGTGTGTGTGTGTGTGTGTCTATATGCGTGTGTGTGTGTGTGTCTATATGCGTGTGTGTGTGTGTGTGTGTGTCTATATGCGTGTGTGTGTGTGTGTGTGTGTCTATATGCGTGTGTGTGTGTGTCTATATGCGTGTGTGTGTGTGTGTGTCTATATGCGTGTGTGTGTGTGTGTGTCTATATGCGTGTGTGTGTGTCTATATGCGTGTGTGTGTGTGTCTATATGCGTGTGTGTGTGTGTGTGTGTGTGTCTGTGTGTGTGTGTGTGTCTGTGTCTATATGCGCGTGTGTGTGTGTCTATATGCGTGTGTGTGTGTGTGTGTGTGTGTCTATATGCGTGTGTGTGTGTCTATATGCGTTTGTGTGTGTGTGTGTCTATATGCGTGTGTGTGTGTGTGTCTATATGCGTGTGTGTGTGTGTGTGTGTGTCTATATGCGTGTGTGTGTGTGTCTATATGCGTGTGTGTCTATATGCGTGTGTGTGTGTCTATATGCGTGTGTGTGTCTATATGCGTGTGTGTGTGTGTGTGTCTATATGCGTGTGTGTGTGTGTGTCTATATGCGTGTGTGTGTGTGTGTGTGTGTCTATATGCGTGTGTGTGTGTGTGTGTGTGTCTATATGCGTGTGTGTGTGCGTGTGTGTGTGTGTGTGTCTATATGCGTGTGTGTGTGTGTGTATCTATATGCGTGTGTGTATGTCTATATGCGTTTGTGTGTGTGTGTATCTATATGCGTGTGTGTGTGTGTGTGTGTGTGTGTGTCTATATGCGTGTGTGTGTGTGTGTGTGTGTGTGTGTCTATATGCGTGTGTGTGTGTGTGTGTGTGTCTATATGCGTGTGTGTGTGTGTGTGTGTCTATATGCGTGTGTGTGTGTGTGTGTCTATATGCGTGTGTGTGTGTGTCTATATGCGTGTGTGTGTGTGTGTCTATATGCGTGTGTGTGTGTGTGTGTGTGTCTATATGCGTGTGTGTGTGTGTGTGTGTCTATATGCGCGTGTGTGTGTGTGTGTGTGTCTATATGCGCGTGTGTGTGTGTGTGTGTGTGTCTATATGCGCGTGTGTGTGTGTGTGTGTGTCTATATGCGCGTGTGTGTGTGTGTGTGTGTCTATATGCGTGTGTGTGTGTGTGTGTGTCTATATGCGTGTGTGTGTGTGTGTGTGTCTATATGCGTGTGTGTGTGTGTGTGTGTGTCTATATGCGTGTGTGTGTGTGTGTGTCTATATGCGTGTGTGTGTGTGTGTGTGTCTATATGCGTGTGTGTGTGTGTGTGTGTCTATATGCGTGTGTGTGTGTGTGTCTATATGCGTGTGTGTGTGTGTGTGTCTTTATGCGTGTGTGTGTGTGTGTGTGTGTCTATATGCGTGTGTGTGTGTGTGTGTGTCTATATGCGTGTGTGTGTGTGTGTGTGTGTGTGTGTGTCTATATGCGTGTGTGTGTGTGTGTGTGTGTGTGTGTGTGTGTGTGTGTGTGTCTATATGCGTGTGTGTGTGTGAGTGTGTGTGTGTCTATATGCGTGTGTGTGTGTGTGTGTGTGTGTCTATATGCGTGTGTGTGTGTGTGTGTCTATATGCGTGTGTGTGTGTGTGTCTATATGCGTGTGTGTGTGTGTCTATATGCGTGTGTGTGTGTGTGTGTGTCTATATGCGTGTGTGTGTGTGTGTGTGTGTCTATATGCGTGTGTGTGTGTGTCTATATGCGTGTGTGTGTGTGTGTGTCTATATGCGTGTGTGTGTGTGTGTCTATATGCGTGTGTGTGTGTGTGTGTGTCTATATGCGTGTGTGTGTGTGTGTGTGTCTATATGTGTGTGTGTGTGTGTGTGTGTGTCTATATGCGTGTGTGTGTGTCTATATGCGTGTGTGTGTGTGTGTCTATATGCGTGTGTGTGTGTGTCTATATGCGTGTGTGTGTCTATATGCGTGTGTGTGTGTGTGTGTGTCTATATGCGTGTGTGTGTGTGTGTGTGTCTATATGCGTGTGTGTGTGTGTGTGTGTCTATATGCGTGTGTGTGTGTGTGTGTGTCTATATGCGTGTGTGTGTGTGTGTGTCTATATGCGTGTGTGTGTGTGTCTATATGCGTGTGTGTGTGTGTGTGTGTGTGTGTCTATATGCGTGTGTGTGTGTGTGTGTCTATATGCGTGTGTGTGTGTGTGTGTCTATATGCGTGTGTGTGTGTGTGTGTGTGTCTATATGCGTGTGTGTGTGTGTGTGTGTCTATATGCGTGCGTGTGTGTGTGTCTATATGCGCGTGTGTGTGTCTATATGCGCGTGTGTGTGTGTCTATATGCGCGTGTGTGTGTGTGTGTCTATATGCGCGTGTGTGTGTGTGTGTCTATATGCGTGTGTGTGTGTGTGTGTCTATATGCGTGTGTGTGTGTGTGTCTATATGCGTGTGTGTGTGTGTGTGTGTCTATATGCGTGTGTGTGTGTGTGTGTGTCTATATGCGTGTGTGTGTGTGTGTGTGTGTCTATATGCGTGTGTGTGTGTGTGTGTCTATATGCGTGTGTGTGTGTGTGTGTGTCTATATGCGTGTGTGTGTGTGTGTCTATATGCGTGTGTGTGTGTGTGTGTGTCTATATGCGTGTGTGTGTGTCTATATGCGTGTGTGTGTGTGTGTGTCTATATGCGTGTGTGTGTGTGTGTCTATATGCGTGTGTGTGTGTGTGTGTGTCTATATGTGTGTGTGTGTGTGTCTATATGCGTGTGTGTGTGTGTGTGTGTCTATATGTGTGTGTGTGTGTGTGTGTGTCTATATGCGTGTGTGTGTGTCTATATGCGTGTGTGTGTGTGTGTCTATATGCGTGTGTGTGTGTGTCTATATGCGTGTGTGTGTCTATATGCGTGTGTGTGTGTCTATATGTGTGTGTGTGTGTGTGTGTGTGTCTATATGCGTGTGTGTGTGTGTGTCTATATGCGTGTGTGTGTGTGTGTGTGTCTATATGCGTGTGTGTGTGTGTGTCTATATGCGTGTGTGTGTGTGTGTGTCTATATGCGTGTGTGTGTGTGTGTGTGTGTCTATATGCGTGTGTGTGTGTGTGTGTGTCTATATGCGTGTGTGTGTGTGTGTGTCTATATGCGTGTGTGTGTGTGTGTGTGTCTATATGCGTGTGTGTGTGTGTGTGTGTCTATATGCGCGTGTGTGTGTGTGTGTCTATATGCGCGTGTGTGTGTGTCTATATGCGCGTGTGTGTGTGTCTATATGCGCGTGTGTGTGTGTCTATATGCGCGTGTGTGTGTGTGTGTCTATATGCGTGTGTGTGTGTGTGTGTCTATATGCGTGTGTGTGTGTGTCTATATGCGTGTGTGTGTGTGTGTCTATATGCGTGTGTGTGTGTGTGTGTCTATATGCGTGTGTGTGTGTGTGTGTGTTTATATGCGTGTGTGTGTGTGTGTGTCTATATGCGTGTGTGTGTGTGTGTGTGTCTATATGCGTGTGTGTGTGTGTGTGTGTCTATATGCGTGTGTGTGTGTGTGTGTGTCTATATGCAAGTGTGTGTGTCTATATGCGTGTGTCTATATGCGTGTGTGTGTGTCTATATGCGTGTGTGTGTGTGTCTATATGCGTGTGTGTGTCTATATGCGTGTGTGTGTGTGTGTCTATATGCGTGTGTGTGTGTGTGTCTATATGCGTGTGTGTGTCTATATGCGTGTGTGTGTGTGTCTATATGCGTGTGTGTGTGTGTCTATATGCGTGTGTGTCTATATGCGTGTGTGTGTGTGTGTGTCTATATGCGTGTGTGTGTGTCTATATGCGTGTGTGTGTGTGTGTGTCTATATGCGTGTGTGTGTGTCTATATGCGTGTGTGTCTATATGCGTGTGTGTGTGTGTGTGTGTCTATATGCGTGTGTGTGTGTGTGTGTGTGTCTATATGCGTGTGTGTGTGTGTGTCTATATGCGTGTGTGTTTGTGTGTGTGTCTATATGCGTGTGTGTGTGTGTGTGTGTCTATATGCGTGTGTGTGTGTCTATATGCGTGTGTGTGTGTGTGTGTGTGTCTATATGCGTGTGTGTGTGTGTGTGTCTATATGCGTGTGTGTGTGTGTGTGTCTGTATGCGTGTGTGTGTGTGTGTCTATATGCGTGTGTGTGTCTATATGCGTGTGTGTGTGTGTCTCTATATGCGTGTGTGTGTGTCTATATGCGTGTGTGTGTGTGTCTATATGCGTGTGTGTGTGTCTATATGCGTGTGTGTGTGTGTCTATATGCGTGTGTGTGTGTGTCTATATGCGTGTGTGTGTGTGTCTATATGCGTGTGTGTGTGTGTGTCTATATGCGTGTGTGTGTGTGTGTCTATATGCGTGTGTGTGTGTGTGTCTATATGCGTGTGTGTGTGTGTGTCTATATGCGTGTGTGTGTGTGTGTCTATATGCGTGTGTGTGTGTGTGTCTATATGCGTGTGTGTGTGTGTGTCTATATGCGTGTGTGTGTGTGTGTGTGTGTCTATATGTGTGTGTGTGTCTATATGCGTGTGTGTGTCTATATGCGTGTGTGTGTGTGTGTCTATATGTGTGTGTGTGTCTATATGCGTGTGTGTGTCTATATGCGTGTGTGTGTGTGTGTCTATATGCGTGTGTGTGTGTGTGTCTATATGCGTGTGTGTGTGTCTATATGCGTGTGTGTGTGTGTGTCTATATGCGTGTGTGTGTGTGTGTCTATATGCGTGTGTGTGTGTGTGTCTATATGCGTGTGTGTGTGTGTGTCTATATGCGTGTGTGTGTGTGTGTCTATATGCGTGTGTGTGTGTGTGTCTATATGCGTGTGTGTGTGTCTATATGCGTGTGTGTGTGTGTGTCTATATGCGTGTGTGTGTGTTTGTGTCTATATGCGTGTGTGTGTGTGTGTGTCTATATGCGTGTGTGTGTGTGTGTGTCTATATGCGTGTGTGTGTGTGTGTGTGTGTCTATATGCGTGTGTGTGTGTGTGTGTGTGTCTATATGCGTGTGTGTGTGTGTGTGTGTCTATATGCGTGTGTGTGTGTGTGTGTCTATATGCGTGTGTGTGTGTCTATATGCGTGTGTGTGTGTGTGTGTCTATATGCGTGTGTGTGTGTGTCTATATGCGTGTGTGTGTGTGTCTATATGCGTGTGTGTGTGTGTCTATATGCGTGTGTGTGTGTGTCTATATGCGTGTGTGTGTGTGTCTATATGCGTGTGTGTGTGTGTCTATATGCGTGTGTGTGTGTGTCTATATGCGTGTGTGTGTGTGTCTATATGCGTGTGTGTGTGTGTCTATATGCGTGTGTGTGTGTCTATATGCGTGTGTGTGTGTGTGTCTATATGCGTGTGTGTGTGTGTCTATATGCGTGTGTGTGTGTGTCTATATGCGTGTGTGTGTGTGTGTGTGTGTCTATATGTGTGTGTGTGTCTATATGCGTGTGTGTGTCTATATGCGTGTGTGTGTGTGTGTCTATATGTGTGTGTGTGTCTATATGTGTGTGTGTGTCTATATGTGTGTGTGTGTCTATATGCGTGTGTGTGTCTATATGGGTGTGTGTGTGTGTGTCTATATGCGTGTGTGTGTGTGTGTCTATATGCGTGTGTGTGTGTGTGTCTATATGCGTGTGTGTGTGTGTGTCTATATGCGTGTGTGTGTGTGTGTCTATATGCGTGTGTGTGTGTGTGTCTATATGCGTGTGTGTGTGTGTGTCTATATGCGTGTGTGTGTGTGTGTCTATATGCGTGTGTGTGTGTGTGTGTGTGTGTCTATATGCGTGTGTGTGTGTGTGTGTGTGTCTATATGCGTGTGTGTGTGTGTGTGTGTGTCTATATGCGTGTGTGTGTGTGTGTGTGTGTCTATATGCGTGTGTGTGTGTGTCTATATGCGTGTGTGTGTGTGTGTGTGTGTCTATATGCGTGTGTGTGTGTCTATATGCGTGTGTGTGTGTGTGTGTGTGTGTCTATATGCGTGTGTGTGTGTGTGTGTCTATATGTGTGTGTGTGTGTGTCTATATGCGTGTGTGTGTGTGTGTGTCTATATGCGTGTGTGTGTGTCTATATGCGTGTGTGTCTATATGGGTGTGTGTGTGTGTGTGTCTATATGCGTGTGTGTGTGTGTGTGTGTGTGTCTATATGCGTGTGTGTGTGTGTGTGTGTCTATATGCGTGTGTGTTTGTGTGTGTGTCTATATGCGTGTGTGTGTGTGTGTGTGTCTATATGCGTGTGTGTGTGTGTGTGTGTCTATATGTGTGTGTGTGTGTGTGTGTGTGTCTATATGCGTGTGTGTGTGTGTCTATATGCGTGTGTGTGTGTGTGTGTCTGTATGCGTGTGTGTGTGTGTGTGTGTCTATATGCGTGTGTGTGTGTGTCTATATGCGTGTGTGTGTGTGTCTACATGCGTGTGTGTGTCTACATGCGTGTGTGTGTGTCTACATGCGTGTGTGTGTGTGTCTCTATATGCGTGTGTGTGTGTGTCTATATGCGTGTGTGTGTGTGTCTATATGCGTGTGTGTGTGTGTCTATATGCGTGTGTGTGTGTGTCTATATGCGTGTGTGTGTGTCTATATGCGTGTGTGTGTGTGTGTCTATATGCGTGTGTGTGTGTGTGTCTATATGCGTGTGTGTGTGTGTGTCTATATGCGTGTGTGTGTGTGTCTATATGCGTGTGTGTGTGTGTGTGTGTGTCTATATGCGTGTGTGTGTGTGTCTATATGCGTGTGTGTGTGTGTGTGTGTGTCTATATGTGTGTGTGTGTCTATATGCGTGTGTGTGTCTATATGCGTGTGTGTGTGTGTGTCTATATGTGTGTGTGTGTCTATATGTGTGTGTGTGTCTATATGTGTGTGTGTGTCTATATGCGTGTGTGTGTCTATATGGGTGTGTGTGTGTGTGTCTATATGCGTGTGTGTGTGTGTGTCTATATGCGTGTGTGTGTGTGTGTCTATATGCGTGTGTGTGTGTGTGTCTATATGCGTGTGTGTGTGTGTGTCTATATGCGTGTGTGTGTGTGTGTCTATATGCGTGTGTGTGTGTGTGTCTATATGCGTGTGTGTGTGTGTGTGTGTCTATATGCGTGTGTGTGTGTGTGTGTGTCTATATGCGTGTGTGTGTCTATATGCGTGTGTGTGTGTGTGTGTGTCTATATGCGTGTGTGTGTGTGTGTCTATATGCGTGTGTGTGTGTGTCTATATGCGTGTGTGTGTGTGTGTGTGTGTCTATATGCGTGTGTGTGTGTCTATATGCGTGTGTGTGTGTGTGTGTGTGTCTATATGCGTGTGTGTGTGTGTGTGTCTATATGCGTGTGTGTGTGTCTATATGCGTGTGTGTGTGTCTATATGCGTGTGTGTCTATATGGGTGTGTGTGTGTGTGTGTCTATATGCGTGTGTGTGTGTGTGTGTGTGTGTCTATATGCGTGTGTGTGTGTGTGTGTGTCTATATGCGTGTGTGTTTGTGTGTGTGTCTATATGCGTGTGTGTGTGTGTGTCTATATGCGTGTGTGTGTGTGTGTGTGTCTATATGCGTGTGTGTGTGTGTGTGTGTGTCTATATGTGTGTGTGTGTGTGTGTCTATATGCGTGTGTGTGTGTGTGTGTCTGTATGCGTGTGTGTGTGTGTGTGTCTGTATGCGTGTGTGTGTGTGTGTGTCTGTATGCGTGTGTGTGTGTGTGTCTATATGCGTGTGTGTGTGTGTCTATATGCGTGTGTGTGTGTGTCTATATGCGTGTGTGTGTGTGTCTACATGCGTGTGTGTGTCTACATGCGTGTGTGTGTGTCTACATGCGTGTGTGTGTGTGTCTCTATATGCGTGTGTGTGTGTGTGTCTATATGCGTGTGTGTGTGTGTCTATATGCGTGTGTGTGTGTGTCTATATGCGTGTGTGTGTGTGTCTATATGCGTGTGTGTGTGTGTGTCTATATGCGTGTGTGTGTGTGTGTCTATATGCGTGTGTGTGTGTGTGTCTATATGCGTGTGTGTGTGTGTGTCTATATGCGTGTGTGTGTGTGTGTGTCTATATGCGTGTGTGTGTGTGTGTCTATATGCGTGCGTGTGTGTGTGTGTCTATATGCGTGTGTGTGTGTTTGTGTCTATATGCGTGTGTGTGTGTGTGTGTGTCTATATGCGTGTGTGTGTGTGTGTGTGTCTATATGCGTGTGTGTGTGTGTGTGTCTATATGCGTGTGTGTGTGTGTGTCTATATGCGTGTGTGTGTGTGTGTGTGTCTATATGCGTGTGTGTGTGTGTGTGTGTCTATATGCGTGTGTGTTTGTGTGTGTGTCTATATGCGTGTGTGTGTGTGTGTGTGTCTATATGCGTGTGTGTGTGTGTGTGTGTCTATATGCGTGTGTGTGTGTGTGTGTCTATATGCGTGTGTGTGTGTGTGTGTCTATATGCGTGTGTGTGTGTGTGTGTCTATATGCGTGTGTGTGTGTGTGTGTCTATATGCGTGTGTGTGTGTGTGTGTCTATATGCGTGTGTGTGTGTGTGTGTCTGTATGCGTGTGTGTGTGTGTGTGTCTGTATGCGTGTGTGTGTGTGTGTCTGTATGCGTGTGTGTGTGTGTGTGTGTGTGTCTCTATATGCGTGTGTGTGTGTGTGTCTACATGCGTGTGTGTGTGTGTGTCTATATGCGTGTGTGTGTCTATATGCGTGTGTGTGTGTGTCTCTATATGCGTGTGTGTGTGTCTATATGCGTGTGTGTGTGTGTCTATATGCGTGTGTGTGTGTGTCTATATGCGTGTGTGTGTGTGTCTATATGCGTGTGTGTGTGTGTCTATATGCGTGTGTGTGTGTGTGTGTGTCTATATGCGTGTGTGTGTGTGTGTCTATATGCGTGTGTGTGTGTGTGTCTATATGCGTGTGTGTGTGTGTGTCTATATGCGTGTGTGTGTGTGTGTGTGTCTATATGCGTGTGTGTGTCTATATGCGTGTGTGTGTGTGTGTCTATATGCGTGTGTGTGTCTATATGCGTGTGTGTGTCTATATGCGTGTGTGTGTCTATATGCGTGTGTGTGTGTGTGTCTATATGCGTGTGTGTGTGTGTGTCTATATGCGTGTGTGTGTGTGTGTCTATATGCGTGTGTGTGTGTGTGTCTATATGCGTGTGTGTGTGTGTGTCTATATGCGTGTGTGTGTTTGTGTCTATATGCGTGTGTGTGTGTGTGTGTGTCTATATGCGTGTGTGTGTGTGTGTCTATATGCGTGTGTGTGTGTGTGTGTCTATATGCGTGTGTGTGTGTGTGTGTGTCTATATGCGTGTGTGTGTGTGTGTGTCTATATGCGTGTGTGTGTGTGTGTGTCTATATGCGTGTGTGTGTGTGTGTGTCTATATGGGTGTGTGTGTGTGTGTGTCTATATGCGTGTGTGTGTGTGTGTGTCTATATGCGTGTGTGTGTGTCTATATGTGTGTGTGTGTGTGTCTATATGTGTGTGTGTGTGTGTCTATATGTGTGTGTGTCTATATGCATGTGTGTGTGTGTCTATATGCGTGTGTGTGTGTGTCTATATGCGTGTGTGTGTGTGTCTATATGCGTGTGTGTGTGTGTCTATATGCGTGTGTGTGTGTGTCTATATGCGTGTGTGTGTGTGTCTATATGCGTGTGTGTGTGTGTCTATATGCGTGTGTGTGTGTGTCTATATGCGTGTGTGTGTGTGTCTATATGCGTGTGTGTGTGTCTATATGCGTGTGTGTGTGTGTGTGTGTCTATATGCGTGTGTGTGTGTGTGTGTGTCTATATGCGTGTGTGTGTGTGTGTGTGTGTCTATATGCGTGTGTGTGTGTGTGTGTGTGTGTCTATATGCGTGTGTGTGTGTCTATATGCGTGTGTGTGTGTGTGTGTGTGTCTATATGCGTGTGTGTGTGTGTGTGTCTATATGCGTGTGTGTGTGTGTGTGTCTATATGCGTGTGTGTGTGTGTGTGTCTGTATGCGTGTGTGTGTGTGTGTCTGTATGCGTGTGTGTGTGTGTGTGTGTGTGTCTGTATGCGTGTGTGTGTGTGTGTGTGTGTCTATATGCGTGTGTGTGTGTGTGTCTGTATGCGTGTGTGTGTGTGTGTGTCTGTATGCGTGTGTGTGTGTGTGTCTGTATGCGTGTGTGTGTGTGTCTATATGCGTGTGTGTCTATATGCGTGTGTGTGTGTGTGTCTATATGCGTGTGTGTGTGTGTCTATATGCGTGTGTGTGTGTGTCTATATGCGTGTGTGTGTGTGTGTCTATATGCGTGTGTGTGTGTGTGTCTATATGCGTGTGTGTGTGTGTGTGTCTATATGCGTGTGTGTGTGTGTGTCTATATGCGTGTGTGTGTGTGTGTGTGTGTCTATATGCGTGTGTGTGTGTTTGTGTCTATATGCGTGTGTGTGTGTGTGTGTGTCTATATGCGTGTGTGTGTGTGTGTGTGTCTATATGCGTGTGTGTGTGTGTGTGTGTGTGTGTCTATATGCGTGTGTGTGTGTGTGTCTATATGCGTGTGTGTGTGTGTGTGTGTGTGTGTGTGTCTATATGCGTGTGTGTGTGTGTGTGTGTCTATATGCGTGTGTGTGTGTGTGTGTGTGTCTATATGCGTGTGTGTGTGTGTGTGTGTCTATATGCGTGTGTGTGTGTGTGTGTCTATATGCGTGTGTGTGTGTGTGTGTCTGTATGCGTGTGTGTGTGTGTGTGTCTGTATGCGTGTGTGTGTGTGTGTGTGTGTCTACATGCGTGTGTGTGTGTGTGTCTATATGCGTGTGTGTGTCTATATGCGTGTGTGTGTCTCTATATGCGTGTGTGTGTGTCTATATGCGTGTGTGTGTGTGTCTATATGCGTGTGTGTGTGTGTCTATATGCGTGTGTGTGTGTGTATATGCGTGTGTGTGTGTGTCTATATGCGTGTGTGTGTGTGTCTATATGCGTGTGTGTGTGTGTCTATATGCGTGTGTGTGTGTGTCTATATGCGTGTGTGTGTGTGTGTCTATATGCGTGTGTGTGTGTGTGTCTATATGCGTGTGTGTGTGTGTGTCTATATGCGTGTGTGTGTGTGTGTGTGTGTGTCTATATGTGTGTGTGTGTCTATATGCGTGTGTGTGTGTGTGTCTATATGTGTGTGTGTGTCTATATGCGTGTGTGTGTCTATATGCGTGTGTGTGTGTGTGTCTATATGCGTGTGTGTGTGTGTGTCTATATGCGTGTGTGTGTGTGTGTCTATATGCGTGTGTGTGTGTGTGTCTATATGCGTGTGTGTGTGTGTGTCTATATGCGTGTGTGTGTGTGTGTGTGTCTATATGCGTGTGTGTGTGTGTGTGTGTCTATATGCGTGTGTGTGTGTGTGTGTGTCTATATGCGTGTGTGTGTGTGTGTCTATATGCGTGTGTGTGTGTTTGTGTCTATATGCGTGTGTGTGTGTTTGTGTCTATATGCGTGTGTGTGTGTGTGTGTCTATATGCGTGTGTGTGTGTGTGTGTGTCTATATGCGTGTGTGTGTGTGTGTGTCTATATGTGTGTGTGTGTCTATATGTGTGTGTCTCTATATGCGTGTGTGTGTGTCTCTATATGCGTGTGTGTGTGTGTCTATATGCGTGTGTGTGTGTGTGTCTATATGCGTGTGTGTGTGTGTCTATATGCGTGTGTGTGTGTGTCTATATGCGTGTGTGTGTGTGTCTATATGCGTGTGTGTGTGTGTCTATATGCGTGTGTGTGTGTGTCTATATGCGTGTGTGTGTGTGTCTATATGCGTGTGTGTGTGTGTCTATATGCGTGTGTGTGTGTGTCTATATGCGTGTGTGTGTGTGTCTATATGCGTGTGTGTGTGTCTATATGCGTGTGTGTGTGTGTCTATATGCGTGTGTGTGTGTGTCTATATGCGTGTGTGTGTGTGTCTATATGCGTGTGTGTGTGTGTCTATATGCGTGTGTGTGTGTGTCTATATGCGTGTGTGTGTGTGTCTATATGCGTGTGTGTGTGTGTCTATATGCGTGTGTGTGTGTGTGTGTGTCTATATGCGTGTGTGTGTGTGTGTGTGTGTGTCTATATGCGTGTGTGTGTGTCTATATGCGTGTGTGTGTGTGTGTGTGTCTATATGCGTGTGTGTGTGTGTGTGTCTATATGCGTGTGTGTGTGTGTGTGTGTGTCTATATGCGTGTGTGTGTGTGTGTGTGTGTCTATATGCGTGTGTGTGTGTGTGTGTGTGTCTATATGCGTGTGTGTGTGTCTATATGCGTGTGTGTGTGTGTGTGTCTATATGCGTGTGTGTGTGTCTATATGCGTGTGTGTGTGTGTGTGTGTGTGTCTATATGCGTGTGTGTGTGTGTCTATATGTGTGTGTGTGTCTATATGCGTGTGTGTGTCTATATGTGTGTGTGTGTGTGTGTGTCTACATGCGTGTGTGTGTGTGTGTCTACATGCGTGTGTGTGTGTGTGTCTACATGCGTGTGTGTGTGTGTGTCTACATGCGTGTGTGTGTGTCTACATGCGTGTGTGTGTGTGTGTCTACATGCGTGTGTGTGTGTCTACATGCGTGTGTGTGTGTGTCTACATGCGTGTGTGTGTGTCTACATGCGTGTGTGTGTGTGTGTCTACATGCGTGTGTGTGTGTGTGTCTACATGCGTGTGTGTGTGTGTGTCTACATGCGTGTGTGTGTGTGTGTCTACATGCGTGTGTGTGTGTGTGTCTACATGCGTGTGTGTGTGTGTGTCTACATGCGTGTGTGTGTGTGTCTACATGCGTGTGTGTGTGTGTCTACATGCGTGTGTGTGTGTGTCTACATGCGTGTGTGTGTGTGTCTACATGCGTGTGTGTGCGTGTCTATATGCGTGTGTGTGTGTGTGTGTGTGTCTATATGCGTGTGTGTGTGTGTCTATATGCGTGTGTGTGTCTATATGTGTGTGTGTGTGTGTGTGTCTACATGCGTGTGTGTGTGTGTGTCTACATGCGTGTGTGTGTGTGTGTCTACATGCGTGTGTGTGTGTGTGTCTACATGCGTGTGTGTGTGTCTACATGCGTGTGTGTGTGTGTGTCTACATGCGTGTGTGTGTGTCTACATGCGTGTGTGTGTGTGTCTACATGCGTGTGTGTGTGTCTACATGCGTGTGTGTGTGTGTGTCTACATGCGTGTGTGTGTGTGTGTCTACATGCGTGTGTGTGTGTGTGTCTACATGCGTGTGTGTGTGTGTGTCTACATGCGTGTGTGTGTGTGTGTCTACATGCGTGTGTGTGTGTGTGTCTACATGCGTGTGTGTGTGTGTCTACATGCGTGTGTGTGTGTGTCTACATGCGTGTGTGTGTGTGTCTACATGCGTGTGTGTGTGTGTCTACATGCGTGTGTGTGCGTGTCTATATGCGTGTGTGTGTGTGTGTGTGTGTCTATATGTGTGTGTGTGTGTCTATATGTGTGTGTGTGTGTCTATATGCGTGTGTGTGTGTCTATATGCGTGTGTGTGTGTCTATATGCGTGTGTGTGTGTCTATATGCGTGTGTGTGTGTGTCTATATGCGTGTGTGTGTGTGTGTCTATATGCTTGTGTGTGTGTGTGTGTGTGTCTATATGCTTGTGTGTGTGTGTGTCTATATGCGTGTGTGTGTGTGTCTATATGCGTGTGTGTGTGTGTGTGTCTATATGCGTGTGTGTGTGTGTGTGTGTCTATATGCGTGTGTGTGTGTGTGTGTGTCTATATGCGTGTGTGTGTGTGTGTGTGTCTATATGCGTGTGTGTGTGTGTGTCTATATGCGTGTGTGTATGTGTGTGTCTATATGCGTGTGTGTGTGTGTCTATATGCGTGTGTGTGTGTCTATATGCGTGTGTGTGTGTGTCTATATGCGTGTGTGTGTGTCTATATGCGTGTGTGTGTGTGTCTATATGCGTGTGTGTGTGTCTATATGCGTGTGTGTGTGTGTGTCTACATGCGTGTGTGTGTCTACATGCGTGTGTGTGTGTGTCTATATGCGTGTGTGTGTGTGTGTCTATATGCGTGTGTGTGTGTGTGTGTGTGTCTATATGCGTGTGTGTGTGTGTGTGTCTATATGCGTGTGTGTGTGTGTGTCTATATGCGTGTGTGTGTGTGTGTGTCTATATGCGTGTGTGTGTGTGTGTGTCTATATGCGTGTGTGTGTGTGTGTCTATATGCGTGTGTGTGTGTGTGTGTCTATATGCGTGTGTGTGTGTCTATATGCGTGTGTGTGTGTGTCTATATGTGTGTGTGTGTGTGTGTCTATATGTGTGTGTGTGTCTATATGCGTGTGTGTGTGTGTGTCTATATGCGTGTGTGTGTGTGTGTGTGTGTCTATATGCGTGTGTGTGTGTGTGTGTGTCTATATGCGTGTGTGTGTGTGTCTATATGCGTGTGTGTGTGTGTGTGTGTGTCTATATGCGTGTGTGTGTGTGTGTGTGTCTATATGCGTGTGTGTGTGTGTCTATATGCGTGTGTGTGTCTATATGCGTGTGTGTGTGTGTGTCTATATGCGTGTGTGTGTGTGTGTGTGTCTATATGCGTGTGTGTGTGTGTGTGTGTCTATATGCGTGTGTGTGTGTGTGTGTCTATATGCGTGTGTGTGTGTGTGTCTATATGCGTGTGTGTGTGTGTCTATATGCGTGTGTGTGTGTGTGTCTATATGCGTGTGTGTGTGTGTGTGTCTATATGCGCGTGTGTGTGTGTGTCTATATGCGTGTGTGTGTGTGTGTGTGTGTCTATATGCGTGTGTGTGTGTGTGTCTATATGCGTGTGTGTGTGTGTGTGTGTGTGTCTATATGTGTGTGTGTGTGTGTCTATATGCGTGTGTGTGTGTCTATATGCGTGTGTGTGTGTGTGTGTGTCTATATGCGTGTGTGTGTCTATATGCGTGTGTGTGTGTGTGTGTCTATATGCGTGTGTGTGTGTGTGTGTGTCTATATGCATGTGTGTGTGTCTATATGCGTGTGTGTGTGTGTGTGTCTATATGCGTGTGTGTGTGTGTGTCTATATGCGTGTGTGTGTGTGTGTCTATATGCGTGTGTGTGTGTGTCTATATGCGTGTGTGTGTGTCTATATGCGTGTGTGTGTGTGTCTATATGCGTGTGTGTGTGTGTGTGTCTATATGCGTGTGTGTGTGTGTGTGTGTCTATATGCGTGTGTGTGTGTGTGTGTGTCTATATGCGTGTGTGTGTGTGTGTGTGTGTCTATATGCGTGTGTGTGTGTGTGTCTATATGCGTGTGTGTGTGTGTGTGTGTGTCTATATGCGTGTGTGTGTGTGTGTGTGTCTATATGCGTGTGTGTGTGTGTGTGTCTATATGCGTGTGTGTGTGTGTGTGTCTATATGCGTGTGTGTGTGTCTATATGCGTGTGTGTGTGTGTCTATATGTGTGTGTGTGTGTGTGTCTATATGTGTGTGTGTGTCTATATGCGTGTGTGTGTGTGTGTCTATATGCGTGTGTGTGTGTGTGTCTATATGCGTGTGTGTGTGTGTGTGTGTGTCTATATGCGTGTGTGTGTGTGTGTGTGTCTATATGCGTGTGTGTGTGTGTCTATATGCGTGTGTGTGTCTATATGCGTGTGTGTGTGTGTGTGTGTCTATATGCGTGTGTGTGTGTGTGTGTGTCTATATGCGTGTGTGTGTGTGTGTGTGTCTATATGCGTGTGTGTGTGTGTGTGTGTCTATATGCGTGTGTGTGTGTGTGTGTCTATATGCGTGTGTGTGTGTGTGTCTATATGCGTGTGTGTGTGTGTCTATATGCGTGTGTGTGTGTGTGTCTATATGCGCGTGTGTGTGTGTGTCTATATGCGTGTGTGTGTGTGTGTGTGTGTCTATATGCGTGTGTGTGTGTGTGTCTATATGCGTGTGTGTGTGTGTGTGTGTGTGTGTGTCTATATGTGTGTGTGTGTGTGTCTATATGCGTGTGTGTGTGTCTATATGCGTGTGTGTGTGTGTGTGTGTCTATATGCGTGTGTGTGTCTATATGCGTGTGTGTGTGTGTGTGTGTCTATATGCGTGTGTGTGTCTATATGCGTGTGTGTGTGTGTGTGTGTCTATATGCGTGTGTGTGTGTCTATATGCGTGTGTGTGTGTCTATATGCGTGTGTGTGTGTGTGTCTATATGCGTGTGTGTGTGTGTGTCTATATGCGTGTGTGTGTCTATATGCGTGTGTGTGTGTCTATATGCGTGTGTGTGTGTGTGTGTGTGTGTGTGTGTGTGTGTCTATATGCGTGTGTGTGTGTGTGTGTGTCTATATGCGTGTGTGTGTGTGTGTGTGTGTCTATATGCGTGTGTGTGTGTGTGTGTGTGTCTATATGCGTGTGTGTGTGTGTGTGTGTGTCTATATGCGTGTGTGTGTGTGTGTGTGTGTCTATATGCGTGTGTGTGTGTGTGTGTGTGTCTATATGCGTGTGTGTGTGTGTGTGTGTCTATATGCGTGTGTGTGTGTGTGTGTGTCTATATGCGTGTGTGTGTGTGTGTGTCTATATGCGTGTGTGTGTGTGTGTGTCTATATGCGTGTGTGTGTGTGTGTCTATATGCGTGTGTGTGTGTGTGTGTCTATATGCGTGTGTGTGTGTGTGTCTATATGCGTGTATGCGTGTGTGTGTCTATATGCGTGTATGCGTGTGTGTGTGTCTATATGCGTGTGTGTGTGTGTGTCTATATGCGTGTGTGTGTGTGTGTCTATATGCGTGTGTGTGTGTGTGTGTGTGTGTCTATATGCGTGTGTGTGTGTGTGTCTATATGCGTGTGTGTGTGTGTCTATATGCGTGTGTGTGTGTGTGTGTCTATATGCGTGTGTGTGTGTGTGTGTCTATATGCGTGTGTGTGTCTATATGCGTGTGTGTGTGTGTGTCTATATGCGTGTGTGTGTGTGTGTGTGTGTCTATATGCGTGTGTGTGTGTGTGTGTGTGTCTATATGCGTGTGTGTGTGTGTGTGTCTATATGCGTGTGTGTGTGTGTGTGTGTGTCTATATGCGTGTGTGTGTGTGTGTGTCTATATGCGTGTGTGTGTGTGTGTCTATATGCGTGTGTGTGTGTGTGTGTCTATATGCGTGTGTGTGTGTGTCTATATGCGTGTGTGTGTGTGTGTCTATATGCGTGTGTGTGTGTCTATATGCGTGTGTGTGTGTGTGTCTATATGCGTGTGTGTGTGTGTGTCTATATGCGTGTGTGTGTGTGTGTCTATATGCGTGTGTGTGTGTGTGTCTATATGCGTGTGTGTGTGTGTGTGTCTATATGCGTGTGTGTGTGTGTGTGTCTATATGCGTGTGTGTGTGTGTGTGTCTATATGCGTGTGTGTGTGTGTGTCTATATGCGTGTGTGTGTGTGTGTCTATATGCGTGTGTGTGTGTGTGTCTATATGCGTGTGTGTGTGTGTGTGTCTATATGCGTGTGTGTGTGTGTGTCTATATGCGTGTGTGTGTGTGTGTGTCTATATGCGTGTGTGTGTGTGTGTGTCTATATGCGTGTGTGTGTGTGTGTCTATATGCGTGTGTGTGTGTGTGTCTATATGCGTGTGTGTGTGTGTGTGTCTATATGCGTGTGTGTGTGTGTGTGTCTATATGCGTGTGTGTGTGTCTATATGCGTGTGTGTGTGTGTCTATATGCGTGTGTGTGTGTGTCTATATGCGTGTGTGTGTGTGTCTATATGCGTGTGTGTGTGTGTGTGTCTATATGCGTGTGTGTGTGTGTGTGTCTATATGCGTGTGTGTGTGTGTGTCTATATGCGTGTGTGTGTGTGTGTCTATATGCGTGTGTGTGTGTGTGTCTATATGCGTGTGTGTGTGTGTGTGTGTGTCTATATGCGTGTGTGTGTGTGTGTGTCTATATGCGTGTGTGTGTGTGTGTCTATATGCGTGTGTGTGTGTGTCTATATGCGTGTGTGTGTGTGTGTGTGTGTGTGTCTATATGCGTGTGTGTGTCTATATGCGTGTGTGTGTGTGTGTGTGCGTGTCTATATGCGTGTGTGTGTGTGCGTGTCTATATGCGTGTGTGTGTGTGCGTGTCTATATGCGTGTGTGTGTGTGTGTGCGTGTCTATATGCGTGTGTGTGTGTGCGTGTCTATATGCGTGTGTGTGTGTGTGTGTCTATATGTGTGTGTGTGTGTGTCTATATGTGTGTGTGTGTGTGTCTATATGCGTGTGTGTGTGTGTGTCTATATGCGTGTGTGTGTCTATATGCGTGTGTGTGTGTGTGTGTCTATATGCGCGTGTGTGTGTGTGTATAAGCGTGTGTGTGTGCGTGTCTATATGCGTGTGTGTGTGTGTGTGTGTGTCTATATGTGTGTGTGTGTGTCTATATGTGTGTGTGTGTGTCTATATGCGTGTGTGTGTGTCTATATGCGTGTGTGTGTGTCTATATGCGTGTGTGTGTGTCTATATGCGTGTGTGTGTGTCTATATGCGTGTGTTTGTGTGTCTATATGCGTGTGTGTGTGTGTGTCTATATGCGTGTGTGTGTGTGTGTCTATATGCGTGTGTGTGTGTGTGTGTGTCTATATGCGCGTGTGTGTGTGTGTCTATATGCGCGTGTGTGTGTGTGTCTATATGCGTGTGTGTGTGTGTGTCTATATGCGCGTGTGTGTGTGTGTGTGTATAAGCGTGTGTGTGTGTGTGTATATAAGCGTGTGTGTGTGTATATAAGCGTGTGTGTGTGTGTATATAAGCGTGTGTGTGTGTGTGTGTGTGTCTATATGCTTGTGTGTGTGTGTGTGTCTATATGCGTGTGTGTGTGTGTGTGTCTATATGCGTGTGTGTGTGTGTCTATATGCGTGTGTGTGTGTGTGTGTGTCTATATGCGTGTGTGTGTGTGTGTGTGTGTCTATATGCGTGTGTGTGTGTCTATATGCGTGTGTGTGTGTGTCTATATGCGTGTGTGTGTGTGTGTCTATATGCGTGTGTGTATAAGCGTGTGTGTGTGTCTATATGTGTGTGTGTGTGTGTCTATATGTGTGTGTGTGTGTGTCTATATGTGTGTGTGTGTGTGTCTATATGTGTGTGTGTGTGTGTCTATATGCGTGTGTGTGTGTGTCTATATGCGTGTGTGTGTGTGTCTATATGCGTGTGTGTGTGTGTGTCTACATGCGTGTGTGTGTGTGTCTACATGCGTGTGTGTGTGTGTCTACATGCGTGTGTGTGTGTGTCTATATGCGTGTGTGTGTGTGTCTATATGCGTGTGTGTGTGTGTGTGTCTATATGCGTGTGTGTGTGTGTGTCTATATGCGTGTGTGTGTGTGTGTGTCTATATGCGTGTGTGTGTGTGTGTGTGTGTCTATATGCGTGTGTGTGTGTGTGTCTATATGCGTGTGTGTGTGTGTGTGTGTGTCTATATGCGTGTGTGTGTGTGTGTGTGTGTGTCTATATGCGTGTGTGTGTGTGTGTGTGTGTGTGTCTATATGCGTGTGTGTGTGTGTGTGTGTGTGTGTCTATATGCGTGTGTGTGTGTGTGTGTGTGTGTGTCTATATGCGTGTGTGTGTGTGTGTGTGTGTGTCTATATGCGTGTGTGTGTGTGTGTGTGTGTGTCTATATGCGTGTGTGTGTGTGTGTGTGTCTATATGCGTGTGTGTGTGTGTGTGTGTCTATATGCGTGTGTGTGTGTCTATATGCGTGTGTGTGTGTGTGTGTCTATATGCGTGTGTGTGTGTGTCTATATGCGTGTGTGTGTGTGTGTCTATATGCGTGTGTGTGTGTGTGTGTGTGTGTGTCTATATGCGTGTGTGTGTGTGTGTGTGTCTATATGCGTGTGTGTGTGTGTGTGTGTGTCTATATGCGTGTGTGTGTGTGTGTGTGTGTCTATATGCGTGTGTGTGTGTGTGTGTGTGTGTCTATATGCGTGTGTGTGTGTGTGTGTCTATATGCGTGTGTGTGTGTGTGTGTCTATATGCGTGTGTGTGTGTGTGTGTCTATATGCGTGTGTGTGTGTGTGTCTATATGCGTGTGTGTGTGTGTGTGTGTCTATATGCGTGTGTGTGTGTGTGTGTCTATATGCGTGTATGCGTGTGTGTGTCTATATGCGTGTATGCGTGTGTGTGTGTGTGTCTATATGCGTGTGTGTGTGTGTGTCTATATGCGTGTGTGTGTGTGTGTGTGTGTGTCTATATGCGTGTGTGTGTGTCTATATGCGTGTGTGTGTGTGTGTGTGTGTCTATATGCGTGTGTGTGTGTGTGTCTATATGCGTGTGTGTGTGTGTGTCTATATGCGTGTGTGTGTGTGTGTGTGTCTATATGCGTGTGTGTGTGTGTGTGTCTATATGCGTGTGTGTGTGTGTGTGTCTATATGCGTGTGTGTGTGTGTGTGTGTGTGTCTATATGCGTGTGTGTGTGTGTGTCTATATGCGTGTGTGTGTGTGTGTCTATATGCGTGTGTGTGTGTGTGTCTATATGCGTGTGTGTGTGTGTGTGTGTCTATATGCGTGTGTGTGTGTGTGTGTCTATATGCGTGTATGCGTGTGTGTGTCTATATGCGTGTATGCGTGTGTGTGTGTGTGTCTATATGCGTGTGTGTGTGTGTGTCTATATGCGTGTGTGTGTGTGTGTGTGTGTCTATATGCGTGTGTGTGTGTGTGTGTGTGTCTATATGCGTGTGTGTGTGTGTGTGTGTCTATATGCGTGTGTGTGTGTGTGTGTCTATATGCGTGTGTGTGTGTGTGTGTCTATATGCGTGTGTGTGTGTGTGTGTCTATATGCGTGTGTGTGTGTGTGTGTCTATATGCGTGTGTGTGTGTGTGTGTCTATATGCGTGTGTGTGTGTGTGTGTCTATATGCGTGTGTGTGTGTGTGTCTATATGCGTGTGTGTGTGTGTGTGTGTGTCTATATGCGTGTGTGTGTGTGTGTGTCTATATGCGTGTGTGTGTGTGTGTGTCTATATGCGTGTGTGTGTGTGTGTGTGTCTATATGCGTGTGTGTGTGTGTGTGTGTCTATATGCGTGTGTGTGTGTGTCTATATGCGTGTGTGTGTGTGTGTGTCTATATGCGTGTGTGTGTGTGTGTCTATATGCGTGTGTGTGTGTGTGTGTGTCTATATGCGTGTGTGTGTGTGTGTCTATATGCGCGTGTGTGTGTGTGTGTGTCTATATGCGTGTGTGTGTGTGTGTGTCTATATGCGTGTGTGTGTGTGTGTGTCTATATGCGTGTGTGTGTGTGTGTGTCTATATGCGTGTGTGTGTGTGTGTGTCTATATGTGTGTGTGTGTGTGTGTCTATATGCGTGTGTGTGTGTGTGTGTGTCTATATGCGTGTGTGTGTGTGTGTGTGTCTATATGCGTGTGTGTGTGTGTGTCTATATGCGTGTGTGTGTGTGTGTCTATATGCGTGTGTGTGTGTGTCTATATGCGTGTGTGTGTGTGTGTGTCTATATGCGTGTGTGTGTGTGTGTGTGTCTATATGCGTGTGTGTGTGTGTGTGTCTATATGCGTGTGTGTGTGTGTCTATATGCGTGTGTGTGTGTGTGTGTCTATATGCGTGTGTGTGTGTGTGTGTCTATATGCGTGTGTGTGTGTGTGTCTATATGCGTGTGTGTGTGTGTGTGTGTGTCTATATGCGTGTGTGTGTGTGTGTGTGTGTGTGTCTATATGCGTGTGTGTGTGTGTGTGTGTCTATATGCGTGTGTGTGTGTGTGTGTGTGTGTGTCTATATGCGTGTGTGTGTGTGTGTGTGTGTGTGTGTGTCTATATGCGTGTGTGTGTGTGTGTGTCTATATGCGTGTGTGTGTGTGTGTGTGTGTCTATATGCGTGTGTGTGTGTGTGTGTGTGTCTATATGCGTGTGTGTGTGTGTGTGTCTATATGCGTGTGTGTGTGTGTGTGTGTGTCTATATGCGTGTGTGTGTGTGTGTGTGTCTATATGCGTGTGTGTGTGTGTGTGTGTGTGTGTCTATATGCGTGTGTGTGTGTGTGTGTCTATATGCGTGTGTGTGTGTGTGTCTATATGCGTGTGTGTGTGTGTGTCTATATGCGTGTGTGTGTGTGTGTCTATATGCGTGTGTGTGTGTGTGTCTATATGCGTGTGTGTGTGTGTGTCTATATGCGCGTGTGTGTGTGTGTCTATATGCGTGTGTGTGTGTGTGTCTATATGCGTGTGTGTGTGTGTGTCTATATGCGTGTGTGTGTGTGTGTCTATATACGTGTGTGTGTCTATATACGTGTGTGTGTGTGTGTCTATATGCGTGTGTGTGTGTCTATATGCGTGTGTGTGTATATGTGCGTGTCTATATGCGTGTGTGTGTGTGTGTGTGTCTATATGCGTGTGTGTGTGTGTCTATATGCGTGTGTGTGTGTGTGTCTATATGCGTGTGTGTGTGTGTGTGTGTGTGTGTGTCTATATGCGTGTGTGTCTATATGCGTGTGTGTGTGTGTGTGTGTGTGTGTGTGTGTCTATATGCGTGTGTGTGTGTGTGTCTATATGCGTGTGTGTGTGTGTGTCTATATGCGTGTGTCTATATGCGTGTGTGTGTGTGTGTCTATATGCGTGTGTGTGTCTATATGCGTGTGTGTGTCTATATGCGTGTGTGTCTGTCTATATGCGTGCGTGCGTGTGTCTATATGCGTGCGTGCGTGTGTCTATATGCGCGCGCGTGAGTCTATATGCGCGCGCGTGAGTCTATATGCGCGCGCACGTCTATATGCGCGCGCGCGTGTGTGTCTATACGTGTGTGTCTATATGCGTGTGTATTATAGTATCATAGTATATAAGGCTGGAAAAAGACGCATGTCCATCAAGTCCAACATTTAAAAATTAAATAAATGTTTTATCCCCATAACCAGTGATATTTTTTCTCTTCAGAAAGGGATCCAGGCCTCTCTTGAACATGTACATAGAATCCGCCATAACAACCTCCTGCAGCAGAGAGTTCCATAGTCTCACTGCTCTTACAGTAAAGAACCTTGTCTATGTTGATGGTAGAATCGCCTCTCCTCAAGGCGTAGAGGATGCATCCTTGTCCTGGTCACAGGCCTTGGTATAAAATGATCTTTGGAGAGATCCTTGTACTGTCCGTTCAGGTATTTGTACATTGTAATGAGGTCTCCCCTCAGTCGTCTTTTTTCTAAACTGAATAATCCCAAATTTTGTAATCTGTCAGTGTATTCTAATCCCCCCGCTCCCCTAATAATCTTGGTTGCTCTTCTCTTCTCTGCACCTGTTCCAGCTCTACTATATCCTTTTTATACACTGGTGCCCATAACTGTACAAGATATTCCCTGTGTGGTCTGACCAGGGATTTGTATAAGTGCAAAACTATATCTTTATCATGAGAATCTATTCCACTCTTGACACATCCCATAATTTTATTTGCTATGGCAGCAGCCGCCTGGCTCTGGTCACTAAAATTAAGTTTACCATCCACCAATACCCCCAAGTCCTTTTCAGCTCCAGTTTTACCAAGTAATTCACTGTTTAGAACATAATTATACTTTTTGTTTCCATGGCCAAAGTGCATAACTTTACATTTATCTACATTAAACCTCAACCATTTCTCTGCCCACTCCTCAAGCTTCCACTTACCTTATGGGAAAAAGCATAAAAGGAACAAGAAAAAGCCTATGTGGCTAACTAGTCTTGTAAGGAAAGCAATAAGCGAGAAAGATAAAGCGTTTAAGGTGCTAAAACGTGAAGGTAGCGATGAGGCATTACAGGATTATAGAGAGAAAAATAAATCCTGTAAAAAGCAGATAAAGGCCGCAAAAATAGAGACTGAAAGAAATATTGCCAGGGAGAGCAAAAATAATCCCAAATTATTTTTCAAGTATATAAATGATAAGAAACTAAAAACAGAGAGTGTGGGTCCCCTTAGAAATAACATGGGGGTCATGGTGGAAGGAGATGAGGAAAGGGCCAATCTACTGAATGTCGCCTTCTCAACTGTCTTTACCCAGGAAAATCCCCTGGTGGAAGACACAATGAGGAATAATGTAAATTCTTTTTATAATGTCAACAGTTTAACCCAGGAAGAGGTACGGCGCCGCCTCGCAACCACTAAGATAGATAAATCACCTGGGCCAGATGGCATACACCCCCGGGTTCTGCATGAATTATGTACGGTGATAGACAGACCGTTATTTTTGATATTTGAAGATTCACTGAGGACTGGTTATGTTCCACAGGAATGGCGCATAGCAAATGTGGTACCAATATACAAAAAAGGATCAAATGGCGATCCTGGAAACTACAGACCCGTAAGTCTAACTGCTGTGGTGGGGAAAATATTTGAGGGGTTTATTAGAGATGCTATCCTGGAGTATCTCACTGTGCACAACCTTATAACCCAGCGTCAGCATGGGTTTATGAGAGATCGGTCCTGTCAGACTAATCTGATTGGTTTCTACGAGGAGGTAAGTTCAAGACTGGATCTGGGGGACGCTGTGGATGTTGTATATCTGGACTTTTCAAAGGCATTTGACACCGTGCCACATAAAAGGTTGGTATATAAAATGAGACTGCTGGGAATAGGAGAAAATCTGTGTATCTGGGTAAGTAATTGGATTAGTGATAGAAAACAGAGGGTGGTCATTAATGGCACATTCTCCGATTGGGTTGATGTTACCAGTGGAGTGCCACAGGGGTCAGTATTGGGGCCACTTCTTTTTAATATTTTTATTAATGACCTTGTAGTGGGTTTACACAGTCAAGTTTCAATATTTGCAGATGATACTAAGCTGTGTAAAGTAATAAATACTGAGGTCGATAGTTTAGCATTACAGAGGGATTTGTGGAAGCTTAAGGGATGGGCAGAGAAATGGTTGATGAGGTTTAATGTAGATAAATGTAAAGTTATGCACTTGGGCCACGGAAACAAAAAGTATAATCATGTTCTAAACGGTCAATTACTTAGTAAAACTGAGGCTGAAAAGGACTTGGGGGTATTGGTGGATGGTAAACTTAATTTTAGTGACCAGAGCCAGGCGGCTGCTGCTAAAGCAAATAAAATAATGGGATGCATCAAGAGAGGAATAGATTCTCATGATAAAGACATAGTTCTGCCCTTATACAAATCCCTGGTCAGACCACACATGGAATATTGTGTACAGTTTTGGGCACCAGTGTATAAAAAGGATATAGTAGAGCTGGAACGGATGCAGAGGAGAGCAACCAGGATTATTAGGGGAATGGGGGAACTAGAATACAATGACAGATTACAAAATTTGGGATTATTCAGTTTAGAAAAAAGACGACTGAGGGGAGACCTCATTACAATGTACAAATACCTGAACGGACAGTACAAGGATCTCTCCAAAGATCTTTTTATACCTCGGCCTGTGACCAGGACAAGGGGGCATCCTCTACCCCTAGAGGAGAGGCGATTTTACCATCACCATAGACAAAGGTTCTTTACTGTAAGAGCAGTGAGACTATGGAACTCTCTGCCGCAGGAGGTTGTTATGGCGGACTCTATGTACATGTTCAAGAGAGGCCTGGATGCCTTTCTGGAGAGAAAAAATATCACGGGTTATGGGGATAAAACATTTATTTAATTCTTGAAGGTTGGACTTGATGGACTTGCGTCTCCTTCCAGCCTTATATACTATGATACTATGATACTATTCCCTCTGTAATGCTAAACTATCAGCCTCAGTATTTATAACTTTACACAGCTTAGTATCATCTGCAAATATTGAAACTTGACTGTGTAAACCCACTACAAGGTCAATAATAAAAATATTAAAAAGAAGTGGCCCCAATACTGACCCCTGTGGGGCTCCACTGGTAACATCAACCCAATTTGAGAATGTGCCACTAATGACGACCCTCTGTTTTCTATCACTAAATTATTTACCCAAATACACAGATTTTCCCCTATTACCAGCAGTCTCATTTTATATACCAACCTTTTATGCGGCACGGTGTCAAATGCCTTTGAAAAGTCCAGATATACAACATCCACAGGGTACCCCAGGTCCAGTCTTGAACTTACCTCCTCGTAGAAACCAATCAGATTAGTCTGACAGGACCGATCTCTCATAAACCCATGCGGATGCTTGGTTATAAGGTTATGCACAGTGAGATACTCGACGACAGCATCCCTAACAAACCCCTTAAATATTTTGGCCACCACAGAAGTTAGACTCATAGGCCTGTAGTTTCCAGGATTGCTTTTTGATCCTGTTTTGTATATTGGTACCACATTTGCTATGCACCAGTCCTGTGGAACATAACCAGTCCTCAGTGAATCTTCAAATATTAAAAATAACGGTCTGTCTATCACAGTACATAGTTCATGCAGAACCCGGGGGTGTATGCCACCTGGCTCCGGTGATTTATCTATCTTAGTGGTTGCGAGGCAGCGCATACCTCTTCCGGGGTTAAACTGTTGACATTCCAAAAAAAATGTACATTATTCCTCATTGTGTCTTCCACAGTTGAGAAAGCGACTTTCAGTAGATTGGCCATTTCCTCATCTCATTCCACCATGACCCCCATGTTATTCCTCAGGGGGCCCGCACTCTCAGTTTTTAGTTTCTTATGATTCATATACTTGAAAAATAATTTGGGATTACTTTTGCTCTCTCCGGCAATTTTTCTCTCAGTCTCTATTTTTGCAGCCTTTATCTGCTTTTTACAGGATTTATTTTTCTCTTCATAGTCCTGTAATGCCTCATCACTACCTTCACGTTTTAGCACTTTAAACACCTTATCTTTCTCGCTTATTGCTTCCTTACAAGACTAGTTAGGCACATAGTTTTTTCTTGTTCCTCTTATGCTTTTTCCCATAAGGTATGTGTTTTTCACAGGACTTTTTTTTAGAATATATGAGAAAAAGTCCCATTTTGGGTGGGTGGGGGGGGGGGGGGCTTTTGTCTTTGAGAACATTGTCCCAGTCTATGCCGTTAAGGTCTTCCCTTGCTGAAAATTTGCCCTCCTGAAGTTTAGAGTGTGTGTTGTCGCTTCCCTAATGCTCTTAGTAAAGCGTAATACAAAATCAATGATATCATGATCACTATTACACAGGTTCCCCCCAACCTGTACTTTTGATACCCTATCAGGTCTGTTGGTAAGGATAAGGTCCAGCTGTGCCCCCCTTCTTGTTGGCTCCAGGACTAGTTGTGACAGGTAATTGTCTTTTGTTTTTGACAAGAACCTGCTACCTTTGAAGGACCTGCCAGTTTCTGCCCCCCAGTCAATATCTGGGTAATTGAAGTCACCCATGATAAGTACTTCACCATGCTTTGAAGCCGCATCCATTTCACTTATCAGCATTTCATCTGCTGCCTCCATTATATTTGGAGCCTTATAACAAACCCCTAGTAATATTTTATTATTTTTTCCCTCCCCTTATCTCCACCCATAGGGACTCCACATTTGCATTTGTGTCACCTATGTCATCTCGCAGGACAGGCTTGAGGCAAGAATTCACATAAAAACAAACCCCTCCCCCTTTTTTATTTATACGATCCTTTCTAAAAAGACTATAACCATCTATAGTAACAGCCCAGTCATAGCTACTGTCCAGCCATGTCTCGCTGATACCCAATATATCATAATTCTGCTCCAACATCAAGAGTTCCAGTTCCTCCATTTTGTTTGTGAGGCTTCTGGCATTTGTGTACATGCACTTAATATGGTTTTCTCAATCTCATTCCAGCCCCCCTTCCTCTCCCATGGACTATGACTCTTCCCAGCTCTCTATCTACACTGTCTATTTGCCCTGCACAAGGTCTCTAATTTAAACACTCCTCCAACCTTCTGGCCATCCCCCCCCCCCAAAAAACAGCTGCACCCTCCCCATTGAGGTGCAGCCCATCCCTACTGTAGAACCTGTAGCCGACAGAAAAGTCAGCCCAGTTCCCCATGAACCCAAAGCCCTCCTTCCTACAACAACTTTTGAGCCACTTATTTATCTCCCTGATCTCCTGCTGCCTTTCTAGTGTGGCACGTGTTACAGGTAGTATTTCGGAGAAAACTACCTTTGAGGTCCTTGCCCTGAGCTTATGGCCTAAATCCCTGAAATCATTTTTAAGGACCTTCCACCTACCTCTTGCTTTGTCATTAGTGCCAATGTGGACAATGACAGTTGGTTCCTCACCAGCCCCTCCCAGTAATCTGTCAACCCGATCCGCAACATGCACAGTCTTTGTGACAGATTGCCCTGTCTGTTCCCCTAATAATCGAATCTCCCACTACCAGCACCTGTCTGACCTTGCCTGTGCTCCCATTACCCCTCTTACTGGAGCAGACAGTCCCCTGGTTGCTAGAGGCTGCAGCATTGCTACCCCAGAGCTGATATCCCCCCATATGTGTCTATATGCGTGTGTGTCTATATGTGTGTGTATACACACATATATACATATACACACATATATACATATACACACATACATATATACACACATATATACACACATATATACACACATATATACACATACAACAGCTACGGAGGAGAATATCAAGCCACATTAGCTCCATTACAACCAGCAAGGACACCCCTATCTCCAGACATGTAAGACTACATCATGAAGGTAAGACAGATACTTTAAAATTCTGAGCCATCGATCAGGTCCAGACTGGACCGCGCCAAGGAAATATCGATCGCAAGCTTCTACAAATGGAAGCTAGATGGATTCACAGATTGAGATCGTTAAGCCCAAAGGGCTTGAATGAAGGATTTACCTTCTCCGCTTACTTATAATGAATATACTCAAGTATACAGCCTTTCTAGCATCAATCCCATTTCACTAAATATTTTTTTTTTAAATATTAAAAAATTTTCTTTTGAATATCTTTGACTAGCCATTACTACAATGCTTTATTGAAGGTAACTTATCCTCTCCCTTCCCCTGTTTTATTGATACATACTTACCTTCTTCCCTGAACCTTATACAAATTGGCTCATCTATAGTCAATAATTCTATGGCTACTTTTTTTTGTTTATACATATTTGAAGCATGTGAGTCCGATTCCAAATTCATTTTTAAACTAAGGCAACAATACTACACTTCTATCTTTGTATCGTCATTTCGTATACCTTTAAGCCCTGCCTGGTGGCACGCACGAGTTAATATTTGCCCTCTCGGTATCTCAGCCCATATATGGGAACAGCGGAACATGGTACTTGGCACTATTTGTTATTACACATTTAATATACATTTTGCTTTCTACTTATGTAATGTCTTTTCTTGCTATGCATAGTCCAGCTGCCTTTTTTTTACACCACACTATATACTTCCCGATAGCAGTGTATACACATGGGTACCATACCTTCCTTTATGATATGTAATGACAAGTCTCCCGATATTTGCACCAAGTCCTTAAGCATGCGCTGATTCAGCTACGCACTTCTGCTGACTATTCTAAGTCTAGGAGCATGCGCATACTGCGCTGCTCCGACGACAAGAATAGTTTGTTAGCTGACACTGTCAGCTGACCAGCTGACCCGATACACCGATCGGGACGTCATCACCAAGTCCATGTCCGCCACTCCCTTAGACAGACCACGCCACTTTTAGACAGACCTATTCACAAAACCAACGGATAGAAACACATTGGTATGCTACGAAAGTAGCCATCCACGTACAACTATCAAATCATTGCCTTACAGTCAATTTCTTAGAGTCAAAAGAATAACCAGTGAGCCACACAACACACAGAAAAAATAATCAAAAATGTCACATAGGTTCCGACAACGGGGTTATCCCCAGAGAATTATTGAGGCCAACTTACAGAAAGTCAATGCTATCGATAGAGCAGAACTACTATCTGGAAGTACCAAAACTAAGCGTTCTGATAGGATACCCTTTGTTTCTAATTTTAACTCACAGAGCCACAATGTAGCCAATATCATTCACGGACATTGGTCAAAACTTTTGTGCAGTGATAATATAGTGCCAGAATTTTTGGTTCCCCCACTACTATCGTATAGAAACTCACAAAAAATTGGAGATAGATTAGTGAGGGCTGATGTAGGTCCTATAAAAACCAGTAGACAGACAGGGATTCTGGGCCAATTGAGAAAGGGATGCTTTCCTTGTTGCAAATGCATTAATTGCAAACAAATGGATAAAGGGTCTTCCTTTACCCATAATGACAAAAGATATGACATTACCCACTACCTAACGTGTGACAGTTCCTATGTAATCTACCTTTTATGTTGCCCATGTGGCCTGCTGTACGTAGGCGAAACTACACTTGAATTCAAAACGCGCTTTAACCAGCACCAGTATACTATAAGATCTAACCATCTAACCGTAAGGACCTCCCTGTCCCCAAACATTTTACAGAGACAAGACACACGGAGAGAAATCTCAGATTCCCACTAATCGATCATGTGCCCCCCTCGGACGTGGCGGTGATAGTGAAAGAATTCTAAAAAAGAAAGAATTGCAGTGGATTTATACATTAGACACACTAAGACCTAAAGGCCTGAATGTGGATTTCAAGCTATGGACCATCTAAGTAATCAGTCGTACATGCCAGGAGGATACCTTCTATGCTATTAGATGTATAGTGACACAATAACAACTGGTGTGAACATATTCATCAAAATACTTATTGTCATTTTCTATTTGTTACAGATACCACAGTCCTGCCCCGGATGTCTCCCCGAGGAAGCTGTCCAATATTTTACTTTTTATTTTTCTGTAAAGAATTTTTTTCCGGCCGGAACTACACCAGACGCACTGTTTTTTTGCCAGCATCAGCCAACTATGTTTACATGCCTTTTAGTTTTGCGGCACTCCCAACCAGGGAGGTCCCGCTTTTATTTAGACTAGATTATACAGAGGGCCTCTTGCAGGTTTTTTTACTTGTTGTCTGCATCGGACTATATACCGGATGATTATATGGATGATCGGAGTTTACAGCTCAACCGGGGATGCTCCGAGGATACACAGTAGGAGGAAACACTGGCTGCACTTTATGCACTATAGCACTTTTATTGTGGGGGATCAATTGTTTACAATAACTTTACACGTATTTGATCTGTTAATTGAGATTATCTTATTCGTTATATGCTCAGATCTATTCATATTGCATTAGCACTATGCACACTATGTCTTTATATAACTTTGATGTATTTTAATATTGATATGCTTATGGAATGGGCGGCACTTAGGAGGTCATGTGACCACTTGTATATGTATATATGTCCACCATTCACACTTGTTCAATGGCTTGAAAAAGGCTACTTGTAGCCGAAATGTCGCTGTCGTTATTGTACATGGAATAAAGAGGAAGAACACTTTTTACCACTTTGCGCAGCACACCGATTTAATTTCCTTGTTGTATATGTATCTATCTATGTACGTACCTAAGCAAAACTTCAGCACAGCACATGAGGGTACAGCTTGGAGCATCGAGAGTGTGTATACACAAGTGTAGGGAAAGCTAAGGCAGGGATGAGAGTTTAGGTGTTTGGTTATTACATTAGTTAGTGTTCCTGGCAGCACATAACTGCTGGAGCACTGAGCCATGAGGTGAACAGCTGATTGCAGGGAGAGAAATGGGGGCGTGTCTCTAGCTCCGTAGTCTCTGCTCCTTTGTGAAGACAGGATATGCGTAGCAACAGCTATCTGACCAGTCACTGACATCTAGGGGAAGTCTGCAGAATACAAGAGAAAGGAGCAAGATTCGGGCAACTAATCCAATTGCAAAAGGGCTTAAAATTACCTGCCCTACAACATTTGAAAAGTTTTTTGAAATGACGGTTACACTTTGAAGTCTAGCGTCGTCTCACCAATATAGGCTGAGCCACATGGACATTTTAACCCCTTAAGGACGTAGCCTGTTTGTACGTTAAGGCACAGCCGTTTTTAAAAATATTTAAACAGCGTCTCTTTCTATGGTAATACCATTTTAACACTTCAACATATCCCTGTGATTTTGGCAGTTTCCTTATGAGAAGTAGTTTATGTTAAAAATATAATTTCACTGATCCTTCACCTTGGGGGTAAAAATTAAATAATTTGGATTTTTTTTTTTAAATGACAATTTTCAAAGTTTTAAATGTTCTGTTTTTCAGAGCCTTATCAAATTTTTTTAATTTTTTTTACAAACCTTTGATCATTGGTCGTTCTTATCTCCATAATTTGTTTTACGTTCCCTTTTTTTTTTTTACAGATGTGAGAAGGTTTAAAGTTTTAGTAGCAACTTCTCAGATTTTCAAAAGATTTGAAAAATGCTACATTTTTGGAGACCGATTCAGTTTGAAGGTGCCCTATAAAGGCTGTACTGTAAACCCTCACTAGTAACACCATTTTAGCAACATAACATCTCAAACTATTCAAATCAGCATTTGAGAAGTCTGTTAATCCTTTGATTCTTTCTCTGGAAGCAAACAAAAATGAATTGGATATTTTACATTTCAATTTTTGTATGAGATTATTCTCATTTAGCCCTAAAGTGTCACTGATTATCACTGACATTACACATACTGACAAGGGTACCGTATTGTGCACCGTATTCTCTAGGTTTTGTCATATATAGAGCCCATAAGATCCCCCGCCCTAATTTATTTATGATCCGTCCCCGATATTTAAATCTCCCTCTCCTATTACATACTCCTGCCACAAATAATGATTTTTATTAATTATATGGCCAGTTTAAAAATTAAAAAAACTAACCTCTTCCCCCACGCCCAGGTCCTCTCCTCCTGTTTCTCTTTGCATGGACGCAGGTGGTGCGATATCATCAACCGCCACCTGCGTCCTCCACAGCCATGGAGCAGCGGCAGCACAGACAAACGGGTACCGCTTGCTGAAAGTGATGGTAGCTGAGCAGCACGGATTGTTAGCAACAAGTTTGTACTGCTGGTAGGCGATATAAGACAAAAGCCGGTAAACATACATCACACAATTTTTGGCCTGCTTCCGAGTACAGCAATACCAGACATGTGGATGTCAACTGCTGTTTAGCCGCACAGCGATGACCAGAAAAGAGTTTGTGCTATTGGGTTTTTGGCAGGCCAATTAGGATACAAATGTTTTGTGGTGCTAAAGCGTACTTGAAGAGCTCATAAAGTACAAGTACAATAGAAAACATTACACCATTTAGGAAACCAGACCCATAAATGAATTTATCTATGGCTGTCATGAGTATTTTAAGCCCCAACATGCTGGCAAAAATGTAATACAAAGTACCGTATATACTCGAGTATTAGCCGAGTTTTTCAGCACAAAAGATGTGCTGAAAAACACAAACTCGGCTTATACTCGAGTCAAACAAAAATCGACACAAAAAAAAAGAAAAAAAAATCAAAAACACACCTTTCCGGCGGCCCCCTCGGGTCTTCTGTGTGATTCTTCGTTCAGCGGCAGGTCCGTGCGATGTCACAAGCACTGACATCCTCTGCAATAGTATTGTGTGTGTCGGCAGCCGGCACAAACTGATGTCAGCGGCTGACATCAGCGCTGTGCGCGACATGAACCTGCCGCTGACCGTCAGACAGCAAAGAAGACCCGAGGGGCCGCCGGAAAGGTGAGTTTTGAATATTTTTTTTTAAATCAACGGGGCGGGGGTCCGGGGCACAGGGGCTGGTAGGCTATTGACTGGGGCAAAGGGGCTGGAAGGCTAAATACCGGGGCACAGGGGCTGGAAGGCTAAATACCGGGGCACAGGGGCTGGCAGGCTAAATACCGGGGCACAGGGGCTGGCAGGCTGTATACCGGGGCACAGGGGCTGGCAGGCTATATACCAGGGCAAAGGGGCTGGCAGGCTATATATAACCGGGCAAAGGGGCTGGCAGGCTATATATAACGGGGCAAAGGAGCTGGCAGGCTTTATACCGGGGCACAGGGGCTGGCAGGCTATATACCGGGGCACAGGGGCTGGCAGGCTGTATACCGGGGCACAGGGGCTGGAAGGCTGTATACCGGGGCACAGGGGCTGGAAGGCTGTATACCGGGGCACAGGGGCTGGAAGGCTGTATACCGGGGCTGGAAGGCTGTATACTGGGGCAGGGGCTGACAGGGTATATACTGGGGGGCAGGGGCTGGCTCGCTGGCTATATACTGGGAGGCTGCTGGCTATATACTACTGGGGGCTGGCTGGCTATATACTGGGGGGCTGCTGGGGCTATATACTACTGGGGGCAGGCTATATACTACTGGGGGCAGGCTGTATACTATAGGGGGCTTACTGGCAATATACTTGGGGGGGTGGCTGTGACCAATGCATTTCCCACCCTCGGCTTATACTCGAGTCAATAGGTTTTACCAGGTTTTTGTGGTAAAATCAGGGATCTCGGCTTATACTCGGGTTGGCTTATACTCAAGTATATACGGTAAATGGTTTAGAGTAAAAATTGCATTTTTATCTCAAAAATTTTTGTTCCAAATATATTGTGGCCAACCCATGCCACTTCAGAAAAATACCCAAAAAATCATTTTGTGGGTTGTCCCGAGTACGGCAATACCCCATGTGTGCCAATAATACACGGGCCAGGCACACAGAATGTCTGAGAAGGGAACCAGTGAAGTGAAGCTTTAGGACCTCTGATTTCACAAGTTTGGATTTGGAGTTCCAGGTCATGCTCGCAGAACCCATGAGGTACTGGAACGATAAAAACCTCAGAAATGACACCATTTTGCGACACGTGGTGTTTTGAACCCATTTTGAATCTGTTTTCAAGCAAAATGCATGCTTTTTGCTTAAAAACGGTCCAAAAACGGATTTAAAATGTGTTCAAAACGCCTTGTGTCACCCTTATCTGGAGTTGTGGTGAGCATTTTAACCCCCAACATGCTGTCACACACAATATAATGACAGCTGCAAATGACATCTGCCGGACTGAAGAAAATGACTAAGGGGGGCTGCTGGAAAGGTGAGCTTTAACCATTTTATTTATTTACTTTTTTACTTGAGTATAGGAGTTTGAGTTTTTCAACATTTTTTTGGTGTTGAAAAAATTGGCTTATACTCGCGTATATACGGTAAATGGTGCGGAGTAAAAATTGCATTTTTTCTCAAAAATACCATTTTAGTGCCAAATTGTGCCCAACCCATGCCCTTTTAAACAAACCCCCCAAAAATCATTCTGCGGATTGTCCCGAGTACGGCAATACTATAGACAGGCTGGGAAAACAGCTTGGCTGAGAAGAAAAGGAACCCAATTTTGCTTTTGGAGCTCCAGTTCAGTAGACTAGTGTAGAGGTGCCCATGTGGTACCAGTACGATAGAAACCCCCGAGAAGTGACCCTATTTTAAAGGGCAAACCTCAAAGAATTTATATAGAGATGTAATATTACCGCTTGTCTGTACAAGGCATTGGTTCGGTCTCACCTGGGATATGCTGTCCAATTCTGGGCTCAGGTCCATAAAAGGATGTCCTAGAGCTGGAGAGGGTTCAACAAAGAGCCCCAAAAATAAGGGGTATGCAGGGTCTCAGTTATGATGAAAGATTAAAACAACTCAATTGATTTAGTCTGGAAAGAGACAACTACGAGGGGACATAATTAATTAATTTATATAAATAGAGGCAGTCCCCGGGTTACGTACAAGATAGGGTTCATGGGTTTGTTCTTAAAGTGCATTTGTATGTAAGTCGAAACTGTATATTTTGTAATTGTAGTTCTAGATAATTTTTTTTTTTTGCCCCAGTGTCAGAGTTTTACATTTTTTGCTGTAATGGGACCAAGGATTATCAATAAACCTTCACTACAGACACTTTACAGCTGATCATTGCATCCTGGGACTATAGTAAAGCATCCAGAGAGCTTCACCAGAGGTCACAGTGGGAAGAGGGGTCCGTCTTTAACTAAGGGTTGTCTGTAAGTCAGGTGTCCTTAAGTAGGGGACCGCCTGTATATGAAAAGGTGCAAACAAAAAATATGATGGTAAGTTGTTCCATTTTAAAACAAATCAAAAGATGAGTTGGCACTTACTTAGGTGATTAAACCTTGTTTTCTGCAGACTGAGGTTTTTACTATGAGAACTGTCAATCTGTGGAATTGCCTGCCTCAGGCACTGGTCACAGAAGGGGCTGCAGAAAGCTTCAAGAACTTAATAACATGGATGGTTATGTTATATAGAATTGTTTCCCCTAAATCCCTTCCCTTCCTTGGTTGAACTTGATGGACTAAATTATGATACTATGAGACATTTGTTGATGGCTTTAGGGATCAGTACAGTAGAAACCTCTGAAAACTGACCCTATTTTAGAAACTACACCACTCCATGATCTAGTGGTGTAGTGAGCATTTTAATCCCACAGGTGAACCTTGTATAGTGAAAAATATCCATTATGTCATCTTGTGCCCAGCTCAAGAGTTCTCCTGGGTACAGTAATACCCCATATGTGGCATCTATAGGCTGGTCACACGGCAGAGCACAGCAGGGAAGGTGTGGCATGATGTATAAACTGTGTGAAAGGGCATCAGAGTAAATTGTTCAGGGTAAAAATATACATCCAAATTCTATAGCACTCCTTCATACATAACTATGGTTTCTCGGGGCATGTGCCACACTGCTAAATGATTTTCCTTTTAATACAGTTTTTGAAGCAAACCCTGCACCTTTTCTGTGTCTTTCCCTTTCTGGCAGTTTGGTGAACTTCTCCGGGAAAGTGCTGCCCTGGTACAATAAGTGTTCGCTACGCTTCCAGACGTACTACCACTCCTCCCTCCTGGTCTCTAAAAATCAAATGCTTGATAACCACCTCCTGAAGATCTGTCCCCCAGCGTCACAGATTGCTGTCATTAGTCAGTCTGTATTGACTGGCCATTGACGACAATCAATGTCACAGGACCAATCAGATTGGTTCTGTGATGTCATAAAGGTGGTGTCATCCACCGACCTTGGGACTACCCGCTGATGTGTCACTCTGTCACGACATCAGAAATACAGGAAGCGCCCAGACGCGGAGCGGGAAGGGGTTAATAAATAGATGGTATAATAACTATTACAGTATAATGTTTAATTCTGAAAGTTTTACCATTATGGTCAAAGGTCTCACCTCTAATCATATGTGAGCAATTTACACACAAGTGACAAGAGAAGTTTCCATTAATTGTACTGCCCTATAGTCAGTTTGTCCGTTTTTTAAAGCACAAACATCAGCCTTAACTAGCCTGTCTCTCAGGCTTTTAGGACAATAGGGGAGAATTAGAAAATCTGGAGTATTTAACAAGGACTGGCCATATTCTAATGATGTATTCTAATGATCGCAACAATCTTCGGACTCATATTATATTTAGAAATAAATGGTATCCTTCTCATAGTATTCTTGTCCCTACCGGATTTTAGTAGGCTACTATGTGCTATACTCACTGCTAACTTCTTATTCTGTTATGCAGCTTTCTGTAGAAAGGTAACCACAATTCTCAAATTACTTTACCATAATACTCACATATTTCTCTAGTGAAGAATGTTCAATAGATCCTCTTCTCTCAAATGTTGACTCAAAGTTAAGGACCTCCAACATATTATTATTTTAATTATTACGCACTGTTCTATTACAGCGCATATTGAGAAGGGGTTTATAGGCTACACAATCTTTACTTTTTTGGCAATTTGGACAAATAAGGAATTATTTTTAGTGAGACGGGAGGCACTAATAAAAAATTCATTTTAGTGAGTCTTATCGATGAGATTTTATTAACTACATGTGGAGGAAAATAAAATAATGAATTCTTGTTTTGGATTTTTAGCATTTTTTGTGGGGTAGAGGTTCAATGTAGCATAAAAATAATATATTATCTTTATTCTACGGATCACCACAATTACGGTGACACCTCATTTATATTGTTTTATTTATATTTGTCCAATTTTATTGAAGAAAAACAAGAATAGAAAAAAATTGCATTTGTTATAGTATCACCATTTTAACAGCAGCATAACACAGCATAACTATTTTTTTGGTTGACTGAGCTGGTTGTGAACTTATTTTTGTGTGTGACAAGTTGTTCTTTTCAGTGGTACCATTTTAGTGCTTGTAACTTTTTAGAATTTTTTTTGTAAAGCAATTTGATAAAAACTGTCCAGTTGCTTTTTTTTTCACCACGTTCACCGGACACAGCAATACCAAATACGTGGGTATTTTTGTGATTTAGTCTTTTTTGTGCTCTATTACTTATGTATAGGGAATTTTTGTGTTTGGGGAACTTTCACTTTAATTTTATAAAACTGACACCCGTTCTGTACGGTGCTGGCTCCAAATGTGAGGCAAAAAGTACCGTGCACCATAATAGTATGACACATGTCGGTAAGTCGGAAGGGGTTCAACTCCAACATACAGGTATCTAACAGTTGTGTCGCCAGCAGCCATGGATATCTGGCGCATTGAACTTCAGGAGGCACAGCCCAGTGTAAATGTAGAGATGACGTAGGCCTGGCTATACCCATCATAAACACAACCTATTGCCCATATGAGGATATTGCTGCGACTCTCAGGGGCTCTCCCCTTCCTGTTCAACATTAATCAAGTCAAGAAAAAAAATGTGTTTAACACAGCGCAGGCAATATGGCTTTGGTTGTGAGTGGGAAAACTCACACGGAATAGTTTTAGTAGTGTAATACAGTTTAACCCCTTAACGCCGAAGCCACTTTTCACCTTCTTGACACGGCCCATTTTTTCAAATCTGAACTATAAGTGGTTATAACTTTAGAATGCTTTAACATATCCAAGTGATTTTGAAATTGTTTTCTCGTTACAAAATTTGGTGGTATGTTTTGCATTTATGAGAAAATCAGATATTTGGAAAAATTCAAAATTTTAGAAATTCAAAATGTTCTACTTTTTCCACACATGAGTCATAACACCAAAAATATGTAATAACCAACATTCACCAAATGTCTACTTCATGCTTCCATAGTTTTCAAAACATCCTCTCATTTTTGTAATATGTTATGGGGCTTTGAACGTCAGGTGGAATTTTTTTATTTTTTTTTATGAAAATGTGAAAAAAGCAAAATCCTGCTATTGAGGGACCTGCTCAGGTTTGAAGTCACTTTGAGAGGCCTAAATAAAAGTAAAACCCCATAAATTACCCCATTATAGAAACTACACCGCTCAACGTACGTAAAACAACTTCTATGAAGTTTGTTAACCCTTTAACCTCGTCCTGCCGCAGCCTTTTTTCGTTTTTGCGTTTTCATTTTTCACTCCCTACATTCAAAAATCTAACTTTTTAATTTTTCCATGTACAGAGCTGTGTGATGGCTTATTTTTTGCGTAGCAAATTACACTTCAAAATGGTGGTATTTAATATTCCATGCCGTGTACTGGGAAGCGGGAAAAAAGTCCAAATGCAGTGAAATTGGTAAAAAAACGCATTTTTGTGAGCTTAGATTTTACGGATTTCACTGTGCGCCCCAAATGACATGTCTACTTTATGCTTTGTGTCGGTACGATTACGGGGATACCAAATTTGTATAGGTTTTATAAAGTTTTCATACATTTAAAAAAATTTAAACCTCCTGTTTGCGGATTTTGATGACGTTTACAATGTTATTTTTAGGAATGTACGACCTTTTGATGACTTTTTAAGGAATTTTTTTATTTTAAAACGGCAAAAAAGTGCCATTTTCGATTTTGGGTGCGATTTTCTGTTACGGGGTTAAACGCAGTGAAAAAACGTTATCATAATTTGATAGATCGGGCATTTTTGGACGCGGCGGTACCTAATGTGTTTATGATTTTTACTGTTTATTTATATTTATGTCAGTTCTAGGGAAAGGGGGGTGATTTGAATTTGTAGGTTTTTTTATTATAATTTTTTTTTTTTACTTTTTTTTTATTTATTTTTACTATTTTTCAGACTCCCTAGGGTACTTTAACCCTAGGGTGTCTGTACGATCCTATCATATACAGGCAGTCCCCGGGTTACATACAAGATAGGGTCTGGAGGTTTGTTCTTAAGTTGAATTTGTATGCAAGTCGAAACTGTATATTTTATAATGGAAGTTCTAGACAATTTTTTTTCTTTTGCCCCAGTGACAATTGGAGTTTCAAAATTTTTGGTGTAATTGGACCAAGGATGATTAATAAAGCTTCATTACAGACATCTTACAGCTGATCATTGCAGTCTGGGACTATAGTAAAGCATCCAGAGAGCTTCACCAGAGGTCACAGTGGGCAGAGGGGTCCGTCTGTAACTATGGGTTGTCTGTAAGTCGGGTCTCCTTAAGTAGGGGACCGCCTGTACTGCCATACTACAGTATGGCAGTATATGTGTATTTTACTACTCATACATTACAATGTGCTGATAGCACATTGTAATGAATGGGTTAACCCGAAGCTACCATGGTGACCGGGTGTTACCGGTAAGCCTTTGCTGCAATATGCCCGCGAGCCCTCTCCATGCACCGGGACCCGACGTGACGTACTATTACGTCACATGTCGGTAAGGGGTTTATTGTTTTACAGGGTTTAAGACAAAATCGGATGCAATTTCGAAATTACATTTTTTTTTTGGCTTAATGAATGTGTTTTTCATAAAATATAAAATACCAAAACGTTCCACAAAGTTTGATACCCAATCCCTCCCTTGCATAACGATACCCCATATGTGGTGGTAACCTGCTGTATAGGAACACGCCAGGGCATCGACGGGAAGCTGCGCCACTCAGAGCAGATTATTCATTGACATTTTATTATGGCTATACAAGATTTATTTTTTTGGCAATTTGGACATATAAGGACTTATTTTTTTGCGACATGAGATGCACTTTACAAATACTTCATTTTAGTTGGTCTGTAGCTTTTTGATGAGATTTAATTAACTCTTTAATGAATGGAGGAAAAGAAAATTGTCAATTATGGGTTTCTTTTTTTTTGTTGGAACAAGCGATCCTCTGATGCTCAAGCTATTCTTCACCTAATATAGTGTAATACATCGGGCAGGACCCGGCTCCCCGGAAGAAGATCGTGCAGTCCCGGGGCTGCGATCAGAGCCAAGGACTCCCCTCCGGTAAGCGCCGCGGTCAGCGCAACCGCGGTGTGTTAGGGGTTAACACCCGCAATCGGAGAAATCTCTGATCGCGGGTGTTAGAGGAAGGGGGTCTGCTATAATATACAGCCAACGGCTCCGTTAAGGAGCCGGCGCCAGAAGCATGACGTAGTATTACTGCATATTGCGGGAACGCACGTCCCGCCATGCAGTAATAGTACGTCAAATGTCGGGAAGGGGTTAAGGCAGGTAATATACAGTAAAATGCAATATGAGCCGTATGCTCCTTCTGAATGGTCCAATCACGGTGAGCTGCAGCAGACTGCCTGTTATCGGAACTTGGCAAATTAACGGATTTAGAATATGGAAAAGGTATAAAAAATAGGGTTATGTTGCGCTGCTCTGGATTCATAACATGTCTGTGTTATTTTTATGCATTCTCATACACATTTTTTCTGATTTGTCTAAAATCAGACATTCTTTAACTTGGCGGTACGCCCCGAAATCTGTTGTCCATCATTTTACGCTATTTGAATAAATAGCTGTGAATCCAGAGCAGCGCAACATCAGCCTATTTTTTATTCCTCTTTCCACATTAGGATGATCTCACATTCTCCTGAGGGCAAAGATAAGGGGGGACAGCGGGCATCCCTGGTGCGTTCCGTATCTAATGGGGAAAGAGTCGGAGTAAAGGCCGTTCATCCTTACCGATGCCATAGGGCATGAGTATAATGCACCTATCCACCACAACATAAGTGTGCCCAATCCTATGTACTTCATGACTCCTGTCAGAAAGGGCCAGTCCACCCTATCAAAAGCCTTTTCAGCATCAGTAGAGAGGATAACTGTAGGGAGGGCCGATGTCTTAATAAAATGGACCATATTCAACGCCTCTGTGGTGTTATCTCTGGCTTCCCGTGAGGGCACATGGTCAATTCACATCTCTGACTGCAGATTCCTCCGCTAAATCACACTGAAGGAGACCAGCCGACTGGATGCAGCCAATCATAAGTGAGAGGGGGAGGGGCTACACAACATGTCTCAGTAATAACACAATGCTCCACCAGAACAAAGGCACATTATGAATCCATGAAAATGCATCAGGAGTAAAGATGGTCCATCCAGAGCACAGTCTGCCCCTAACATGTCTGTAACTCTATCATATTGTAGTGTAGCAGCCTTTCCCCTTCCACGTATCCACCAAAAGTCAAAAACAGGTAAAGGAGCTGATCCATGACCTCTCCTCATCTCACACATGCCCTGCAGTCCTTCTCATGTCTATCATATCTAATTCTCATGCTTGAGAATGCCTTTATAGATAAGGCGAAATGTTGCATTTATGGTGGAATAAATATTTAGTTATCACTACTTCTGGAGTGCTGCTTCATCCTCTCTCATCGTATATGCTGGGGCATGATGCATCAGTGTATACTATAAAGTGTGCCAATGATCTTTGTTTTAACCAAATTGTAGAAATTACCACAATATGCACGTCTATGATCAATTCCCACCTCCAATTGTGTGTGACTGCCATTTTTGAAGTAAAAAAGTCATGGGTGAAGTTTATTCCATTGCGATGTTTCGGTGGTGGCACCCACCTTTTCAGGCATGTATTTATGTGACAGAGACCAGCATCCAGAAGTTTTTTCTGATATGCAAATTAGCTTTTCTGATTGTCGTCTCCTGACTCTGACTTTTGTACTCTCTCAGGCTGGCAGTGACGCCCCATTATTCTCTCTGACAGCTCTGTGTCTCTTCAAATCACTGCTCTGCCTTATTGTACTTGACTGTCTGTACATGATGTACTTGACTTTCTGCTAATATTCAACTACAGACATATAAAGCTCTATGTACAGATGGGAAATATTGTGTCAATTTTTAACACAGTGCCTTGTGTTACATTCACAACATATGACCAGTGACATCAGCGCAGGCCTCTCAGCCTAAGAATAGTTAACTGTACACCATGTATGTGATTACATGAAATCACAGCAGCCTCCACGGAGGATGGAGAGGAGTAGAAGTCCATGGAGACTGCTGTTACTTCATGTGGTCAGATACAAGCAAGGGGTAAAGTTTGCTATTGTTAAGACGCTAAAGGACCTGAGATGTCACTCCGGTCACATGACATGAACTCTGAAGGCATAAGGAGAAGGCATAAGGAGGAGGCATAAGGCATGGGGAGAATTAGATGTGAGGGGCCAGCTGAGCAGGACACGTCCCCTCTGATGCCAGGTAATATAAGATAAAAAGTTATTTCTGTGGATAAATTTTCAGCTAAAAGAAGGGTGTCAGTCAGTTAATAGAGCTCTATAGGAACCTGTCACTGGCTCTATATGTCCAAATGTGGTGACAGGTTCCCTTTACCCAATTTTTTGGAGGTGGCGGTCTGGAAAAGGGCACAATGTTAAAGTAGTTTTGGGGAGTGATGTGCTGCTTAACTTCCACTCCACAGTATGATGATTCGCTAAATTTATTGACTGTACTCTCCCCCAAAAAGTGGTCTTATTTAAACCTATTTGATGTTCTATTATCTGCATGCTGTCAATTGCTTTTAAAGGAATCTAATTTATGCAGACAAGGCCTATCTACTTACAGTAAGGGTTGTGGATTTTCATCCTTGTGCCTTCTAAGCCATCCCATCTTACCCACCCTTGCCGGGGAGGAAAGTAATTCTTGTCATATCCTGAATAATTTGCTGGCTAGGGTTATATGCCTAACCTTTTAAATCTTGGCATTTTTTTTAACAAAAAACAAAAATGTATTTAAAAAAATAAAAATTGTAGAGTTAAGTGATAAGAAAACTTAGAATAATAGAATAGAATAATATAAAATAAAATAAATAAAATAATAATAATACAATAAAAAAAATAAAAAAAATAGAATAAAAATGTGACTTTCTCAGACAGTAATAAAGATATTTTGCAGATCAAAAAACATTTCTCTTCAACAAGCTGCAAACAGATTATAATGCTTAGGGTATTAGACTTCTTTTAAAGAGGTATTCCCACAAAGACATGGTTCTAAACGCCTTAAGGACAAAGCACAATTTTAGAAAAATCTACCATAAGCAGAGATATGCAGTTATAACTATGATATGCTGCATCTTACAAGGAACCAATTTCCAGCTAAATGCTTGGATTCGTTAATGAGTAAAATTCACATTAATTTCATCCATTTACAAATCAGCATAAAGCACAGCAAACTGAAAATATAAAAGCATAAGTAAGCAAAACATATGCGTTTCGATTTAGACCTTATTTATCCTTATTTGTGAATCTTTGGCTGTGGATGGAGAGCCAATCATACTCTATAGCTTAATCTTACCAAGTTTATTTTCAGACTGTTTTTATTAAAGAATCATTCCCACAAAGACAAGTTTTTTATATGTACAGTACTCCGCATAACAAAATGACACATTCTCTAAAAATAAGGCATTTCACAGATATAAGTCCAACCAGTCTATCAGTCCTAGTGTATACAATTTCAGTTGCCCCTAGACATCTTGCATAGGTCCATACACTTTGTTTAAAAGCTATGGGCCTAAAATTTGTCAAAATGGCATTTTGATTTTTTTTTTTAAAGATCTATTTTTTTTTCTACTGATACCTAATAAAACCCCTAATTATACAGCCAGCCTCCATGTAGTAAACAGCCCACGAGCCCCCATGTAGTCTACAGCCAGCCAACCAGCCAACCCCATGTAGTCTACAGCCAGCCAACCAGCCCCCATGTAGTCTACAGCCAGCCAACCAGCCCCCATGTAGTCTACAGCCAGCCAACCAGCCCCCATGTAGTACACAGCCAGCCAACCAGCCCCCATGTAGTACACAGCCAGCCAACCAGCCCCCATGTAGTACACAGCCAGCCAGCCCCATGTAGTATACAGCCAGCCAGCCCCATGTAGTATACAGCCAGCCAGCCCCATGAAGTATACAGCCAGCTAGGCTTATACCTCGGCTTATACACGAGTCAATTAAAAAAAACCAAAATAAAACGTCCAAATCCTGCCAGCGCACACTATGACGTCATCAGCTGCAACACCGCCGCATCATAATGTGTGCCGGACGGCAGATCGCATGGACGTGTCTCTGCCGGCTAAAACAGCATAGAGAAGACAGTAGAGAGTAGCCGCTCTGAGCATAACACATTCTCTAAAAATACAGCATTTCACAGATATAAGTCCAACCAGTCTATCAGTCCTAGTGTATACAATTTCAGTTGCCCCTAGACATCTTGCATAGGTCCATAAACTTTGTTTAAAAGCTATGGGCCTAAAATTTGGCAAAATGGCATTTTGATTTTTTTTTTAAAAGATTTATTATTTTTTTCTACTGATACCTAATAAAACCCCTAATTATACAGCCAGCCTCCATGTAGTAAACAGCCCACGAGCCCCCATGTAGTCTACAGCCAGCCAACCCCATGAAGTCTACAGCCAGCCAAGCAGCCAACCCCATGTACTGTACAGCCAGCCAACCAGCCCCCATGTAGTACACAGCCAGCCAACCCCATGCAGTACACAGCCAGCCAACCCCATGTAGTACACAGCCAGCCAACCCCATGTAGTACACAGCCAGCCAGCCCCATGTAGTATACAGCCAGCTAGGCTTATACCTCGGCTTATACACAAGTCAATTAAAAAAAAAAACAAAAAAACTTCCAGTTCCTCTTCGGGCAGTCCCGATGCCCGGCGCAGCTCCCTAATGCTCCGATCGCCGCGGCTCCTCTTCCATCTTCTCTGTAACTGCCGGCAGAGACGCGTCCGCACGATCTGCCAGCGCACACTATGACGTCATCAACTGCAACACCTCCGCATCATAATGTGTGCCGGCCGGCAGATCGCAGGGACATGTCTCTGCCGGCTAATACAGCATAGACAAGACAGTAGAGAGTAGCCGCTCTGAGCATCGGGGCACCAGAGGGTGAGTATGTAATTTTTTGTGGTGAAAAACTCCGCTTATACAAGAGTATATTGAGTATATAAATTTGGCATCCCTGTGAACATACCGACCCAAAGAATAAAGAGGAAGATTCATTTGGAGCACAGAATGACAACTGTAAATCACAACCCATTAGAAAACATCACAAAATATGTTTTTTTGTCAATTTCACCGCACTATGTTTTGTTTCCAGCTTTCCAATACATTGCATAGAATATTAAATGGCACCACTAAAAAGTACTATCTGTCCCGCAGATAAAAAGCCTGACACATATCAGTAAACATTAAAAATTTTAAGTCGTGTAAGGGTAAAACCTTAAAAAAATGCATTTAAATAAATGATTTCTCATCTACACATTTTTACACAACACTAGTACTGGTGGAATAGATATATTCTTACCTGGAGATCATAGAATCAGTGGTTAAGTTGTTATTTAAAGAAGAAACAGAAGTAAGTGAACCAAGACTTCCAGCAGAACAGGAGACAACCTGTTAATTAAAAATAAAAAAAGATAAGAAAAAAGATGAATACATTTATTTCTATGTTCTGCCTGCCAGCACTTGCATGGACAGGAATGGTTCATTTCTCATTCATTATGCTGATACTGTAAAGCACAAATGTCTGCTGCGTTTCCACTGGCCTTTATTATCATATGTGCCCACATATGGAGCAAAACATTTTCATTCTATTTTATTTCAATATAAAAAATTTTAAAAATATAAAACATCCAAGGAAATGACAACAGCACACTTCGCAGACATTTTTTCTTTTTTTTTTGTGTAAAATAGCTGATGAAGTTCCCTTAATACTCGAGAATATGCAGACTCAAGTAGAAGCCGAGGTACCTAATTTTACCACAAAAAACTGGGAAAACATATTGACTTGAGTATAAGCATAGGGTGGGAAATGCAGTCGTTACTCTCTAATAAAATTTCCAGAAGTCTCCCCTTATGAATTGTCCACAGCAGCCCCTATAATTAATAAAATGTTCAGCAGAGTGCCCCCTTAATGTGGTGTCCAGCAGAGAGCTCACTTAAAAAAAATAAAGTTAGTACTAACCCTCCAGCTCTGACTCCCTAACCCAGAGGGACAACCAGAAAGGGCTATAAAAATGTATGTGATCATCGATGACCAAAGCAACTGGTCACTATCCAGACCTAAATTCTTTGAAGCCTTTGGGATCAAGGGACCTGCAAAACCATATACTTTAAATAACTGTTCAGGTAGCATAGAGACTTGTGGAAGAAGAGCATAAGGATTTATTGCTACTGCTATCAATGGGGATACAGACATTGATACATACATTGAATGTGACCAAATACCCAATCCCACGGATGAAATTACTACCCTAGAAGCTGCATTTCACCAACCACACCTAAAGGCACCTGGTCAGTGTTATCCCACTGAGAATGCCGAGATCCTACTTCTGCTTGGCAGGGTCAAGCGAAGGGTACACAAGGTGTGTCAACAGTAATGGTCACGACTATGCCCATAAGCCCAGAGACTGGACTTGGGATGGGTAGTCATAGGAAATGTATGTTTGGATCAATCAGGAGTTGACTCTTAAAACATATGTGTGTAGGTCATGCCCACATCACTATAAGGTGAAAGAGAAAAACCAAGACCTCATACAGGTGCCTGACGTCATTCCCTCCCCCTATGCTGATGACCTGGGGAGATCAGTGTATCCCAGAGCTAAGGATGACAATAAGGTAGCCTTGTCAGTAGAGGACAGATAAAGTATCAAGGTAATGGACAGTGAGTCCTCTAAAGATAAAACCAGTCACTGGGTTTCTCCAATGCACTTCTGTGCTTCCAGGGCAAGACTCCCAAATAAACGGGACCATGCTGTCTAGATTTAACGCTCTTTAGCGGATCCAAAACAACAAGCCTGAAATGAGAGAACATGTTGTCACTTTTAAGGAAAAACTATTCATGAAAAACCATGCAGAACTGGCTCATCCTTGAAGAAGAAAAAGGTTTGTTGGCACTTGCCTTCATATAGAATATACCATCAGCAGAGACATAATCAAATTAGGGTTGTGTTTAACTCAAGCTCCAAACATCAAGGTATACGTCTTCAAGGAAATCTACCACTTTAAAATGCCACTTATAAGGGCGTGGCCTAGCTATGGTGGCGCACAGACGTGTCTTGGACTAGCTTCTGCTCTGACCCCCAATCTAGGCTGATTACCAAGGCCATCCAGCACCATCCAGCATCCTAGATGGGACCCAAAAGAAGAGGAGACCCTAAGGTGCCCGGCACTCCCCCAACCAGGACGACAGCGAGAGGTATTGGGAGATACCTTACTCCAGCAGCCGCTCCTACACCCAAGCCACGAGCCTCCAATATGGCGGAAGGCCCGGACGGGGTGCGCGCCTCCCACTCGCTCCCCGCGCCGGACACTGGTGAAGAAGGAGAGGAGGTCCCCGTTTCACCTGGCGGCGACAAGCCAGACACAGCCCAACCCCGCTCCTGCACGGGACCCCGAAGTCGTCCAGAGGCCCGAGCCTCAACCCCCAGAACTGGGAACCATATCCACAGGGCTAGCAGCACAGATGCCCACTAAGGGGATGCCGGCACACAGTAGGGGGGCAGAGCAAGAGGATGTGGAAGCACACCCAGCTAGGCCGCAGAAAACCACAGCACCTGCGGGCACAAATTATGTCCTAGATTGCAGGCCATATATCCAAAACCCTTTTGGGGCTCCCTATGACACGGCAAGCGTAATACAAAGCCATTTAACACAAACCACCACCTAAGGTAGCGCAAAGGGTACTCATATCCGGACAGGCAAATAAGAATAAAACGTCACTTTTATTAATGTCTGAATATAAAAGGTGATAGTTGAAAAACTCCTAAATGCTCAGTTAGAGAAAAGATTAAAAACACAGGTGCCTAAGGCTAACAGATTGCACCATATAAGCCTGAGATCATACTGTAGGGAAAAAATGTGGTGTAAGCAGATACACTGCCTGATAGAGCTAGGGATTAGGCTATCTAGGGTATCGACTGGGTGTACCTCACGGCTGTGAGCGTATACCCTAGGTGAGATTCCTAGGATTAAGCTTAGTTAGCTGAGTGAACCATGATAAGCACGTCTATAATGTAAAGGGTTATTATCATTTAAACCCAATGCATTAGGTTCGGTAGTGTGTGATCAAGGATGATCTCATTACGTACCAAACCAAGCTACAAAGCTTTAATGCGAATGCCTATATGCTCACGAGATTAGTACCCTATGCCACTAGCACTTTTCAACTATCACCTTTTATATTCAGACATTAATAAAAGTGACGTTTTATTCTTATTTGCCTGTCCGGATATGGGTACCCTTTGCGCTACCTTAGGTGGCGGTTTGTGTTAAATAATTTCCCAATATCCCTGCCGTGACAGTAGGTCCATTTTTTGGTTTTATTGAGATTTAATACAAAGCCAGGCACAGTCACCCTCTTCTTCGTGGGTGCATGTAGCCGGCCCATTCCAGGCACCCAAGGGATAACTCGGCCACCACAACCTAGATGCTGATACGAGACCCTCCACTCCGCGGTCTTGCGGCCTCCGCAAGGGGAAGAATGGCCTTCTACTCCTGCGGGGGGGTTCTCCAGCAGTCATACCCCCATCCTCCTCTATGACGGTATCTGCCCTCAAGGGCCAAGACGACCTAGGCCCCAGGATGTCACCCTGCTCCGATGGCTCCCTTTCGCCTCCCCAATTGCCTCCTATGATGCTGTCGCAAGAACTTGGCGCTTAAGCCGAGTTGCGAGCTCTACGTAAAAACCTTTGCTCAATTCCCACTAGGGAAGATATGGAAAGTTACATAGCTAGATTGGAGCAGGAGTATACTACAGAGCTAAATGTGGTGCGAGAGGATGTTCAGAGAGTAGTCACCAGGGTCACCGCCATGGAGGCCACTCAGGCCACTCTAAGCGAGCGAGTAGATAACCACGACTCCATCTTGGCTACACATGCGTTCCAACTCCAGTTCCTAGCTGATCAATTGGATGATACCGAAAATAGTGGTCGTCGGAACAACATCCGAGTGAGAGGGTTGCCTGAAACAGTTGAAGCTGCTCAGCTACATGCTACCCTACAGCAAATCTTTAATTCCCTATTAAAGGTTCCAGAAGGCACTCCCCTAGAGTTGGATAGAGCTCACCGTTCCCTACAAGCCAAACCTGTCGCCCGAGATCCCCCATGGGATGTCATCTGCAGAAAGCACAAATATCAACTCAAAGATGCTATCATGTCCAAAGCAAGGGAGGCAGGAGAAGTTAAGTTCCAAGGTGTAGCCTTACAGTTGCTTCCGGATTTATTCCACCTCACCCTTCTAAAGCGCAAAGCACTCAAGCCCTTCCTGGGAGAACTACGACAAGGGAATATATCCTACACGTGGGGGTTTCCATTTTGCCTACACATCCGTCATGCGGATAAAAGATACTACTTGCACCATCCGATGGGTGTCCCAGGGCTCTCTGCTGCGCTGGGATTCCCAGCCCCACCTATAAATGAATGGCCGAGACTCCCGGTCCCTGAGGGGATGAGAAGAGGGGTTCCATGCTATACAGCTTATAGGGGGTCCATGCTGCCTGCTTATTTCTCCACCTTAGCTAGCTACCTCCCCCTTTGGGGTCAAGCGTACAACAGGTTTGTCCGCGTATATATTTTAGCTATACCCCCAAAATTGGTTTGATAAACCAGTTCACTGTGTTCTTTTTTTCTTTTCTTTTTATCGTTTATATCTGTAGTCGATATCTTGTTATCTTGTCAGGACTGCAACTGTCCTGTTTTGTCAATTGTGCCCCCTACGCATTTTATTGTTTGTGTGCGTCAACTCTCCCTGTGTGCCCACCTACTGTTCCCTCCCTAACCCCCTGCCCCCACCCTGTTTAAAGAACTCATACGACAGGGACCTGTTTATTTCTCACACATGGCGACTGTGAAACTTGGGTCTTTGAACGCACGAGGGTTAAATGTCCCCCAGAAACGGTCTCTTCCTGCAAGAGACACATTTTAAAACAGGACACTTCCCTGCGATTAGAAACCGATATTTTAACACCTGATTCACCAGCTCCAACCCCGACCCACGCCCTAGGGGGCGTGTCGATTGCGGTCCATCGTACTCTCCCGCATGTTGTCCTGGGCGAGCGAATAGATGAGGCAGGCAGATATGCATTTATCAAACTACAAATCTTTGAACAAATTGTTACATTTGCAAACCTATACCTGCCTAATCGAGCCCCTGTCACAGCCGGTAGGAAGATATTGCACGAGTTAGCGGTGTTCTCGGAGGGGGTGCTAGTGCTTGCGGGAGAATAACTTCCCTTTAGATGTCAGGTTAGATACCTCTTCGGAAGGGAGCTATAACCCACTGCGTCACTTGGGTTCCTTTAAAAAGGATTTGCATAATCTTCAATTGGTTGACATCTGGCGGATCCTGCACCCTAAAGATAAGGATTATACCCATTATTCCCCGGCGCATGATTCGTACAGTCGCATAGACTTTTCCTCATCCAACACAGGGCTCTCTCGTGGGAGCCAACGGCCTCTATAGGCAACATTGTTTTGTCAGATCATGCGCCATTCTACTTATCGGTCACCATCACTTCAATTGCCAAGAGACCTTGGTCTTGGCGCCTGAATGATCATCTGCTAAAAGATGTGCTCTGTGTACAGGACATAAAAAACACATTTGAATCATGCATGTTCTCCCAAGAATTTGTCTAGAAGTTCTCCCAATGAAGTGGGAGGAACTTAAATGAGAACTCACCTCATTACTGCAACAGTTGCATCAATTAGAATCCAGGCATAAGTCGAACCAGAGCCCTGAGGTCTTAGCAGATCTAATACTTACTAGGGACAAGATTAGGGCTTTACTAGACAGGAAATCCCTGGCGCAGAGAATGCAGTTCAAAAGCCACCTGTATGTGCATTCTAACAAGTGGAAAGGCACTCACTTGCGCGGTTCCTACACACATCCCCCAGATGACATACATTCCCCGTATCAAAACAGCAGGGGGCAAGATTAGACACAACCCAGTCAATATTAGCGCAGAATTCGGCGAATACTACTCCCGACTATATAATATAAAGGGACAGCTAGCTGATCTCGACCCAGCCTCATCGTTAGAGAAAATAGAGACATATCAGAGACACTGCCATGCCCCCTATTGATGAGGAGGCAATTTAGGCTTTGGAATCAGACTTTAGTGCTGACGAAATTCTCACTGCCATTAAGAACACATCTTCTGGGTTCTCTCCAGCCTTTTATAAGATGTTTATAGAGGCTCTTACCCCATTCTCAACAAAGTTTTTCAACACCATCTCTCCCGACATCGCCTTCCATCCGCAGTCTTTGGAGGCCAACATCCGTGTCCTTCTGAAACCAGACAAAGACCCTCTTTCAACGGCCAGCTACAGGCCTATTTTGCTCTTAAACGTGGACCTGACGCTAGGGATAATTTAAACAATACATTACTTTTAATGGCGCAGGCCCAGAAAAAGCCTTTGACAGGGTGAACTGGGGCTTTCTGTCCAGAGCTCTCTCTCGATTGGGCTTGGGTCCAAAGTTCTTGGGGAGAATCCTGGCCCTCTATAATTGTCCCAGGGCCAGAGCAAATGGCTTTTACTCGGCTCCAATCCATATTAGAAATGGCACACGCCAAGGATGCCCTCTTTCACCCCTCCTATATGTGATAGTGAAGGAGCATCTGGCTAACGCCATTAGGAATAATCCTGCAATACAGGGCATCCAAGTTGGGCAGCGCCATTATAAAGCAGCATGGTTTGCGAATGATCTGCTGTTAAAAATTTCTCAGCCAAGGATTTCGCTACCATCCTTTCTCAGGGAGCTTGAGACCTATAGCCGGTTGAGCAACTTTAAAATTAACTTCAACAAATCTGAGGCTTTAAATATCTCTCTTCCAGCAGACGATTTCCAAATGGAGAAAGAACATTTCCCATTCCGCTGGCGCCCTGCATCCATTAAATACCTAGGAATTCAAGTCCCCACAGACCTCTCAAAAATATATGTCCTTAAAGGAAACCTACCACTTGAAGTGGCAGGTTTCAGATGGAAATACCGAGCACCAGCTCAGGGTGAGCTGGTGCCGGAGCTTATTTTTGTTAGTGTTTTAAACTGCGGTATTGCGGTTTAAAACACTTTTTAAACTTTATAGCAGGCTCAGGGAGGTACGCGCTCGGCGCTTACCATGCGCGCGGCTCTCCTTCACTTCCTATGTAGCCGCGCGCACGGTCACGTGCATGGTAAACGCCGAGCGCGTACCTCCCTGCGCCGGCTATAACGTTTAAAAAGTGTTTTAAGCCGCGATACCGCGGTTTAAAACACTAACAAGAATATGCTCCGGCACCAGCTCACCCTGAGCTGGTGCTCGGTATTTCCATCTGAAACCTGCCACTTCAAGTGGTAGGTTTCCTTTAATTACTTACCTCTACTAGAACGCACTCTGAAGGACCTTATTTCAAACAATAGGAATTTGGTTCAGCCAAATCAACGTAATAAAAATGGACATCCTGCCCAGTTTCCTCTACCTCTTCCAGGGAGCTCCGATAACCCCACCATCCTCATTCTTCAAGTCATTTCGTTCCGCCATATTGCAGCTCATTTGGGGGACCTCTCACCCGTGTACTGGTTGGCGAACCCTGATTAAACCAAAATAAACAGGAGGGGTAGGCCTACCAGATTTTAGAACCTAACATCAAGCCTCAGTCCTAGTACGGTTGATAGATTGGCACTACCACCTACATACCAAACAGTGGGTAAGACTAGAACAATATAGTTCCCCTATTCCCATCCGCGTGCTACCTTGGGTATCGTCCCAACAGATTAAAATAGAACTCCAAACCCTATTCCTGGCCAGGACCCTAAAACTATGGAGATCCCTTGTCCAACGAAAAGTTTTGTCCCGATCCTTTAGCCCCCTCACGCCATTATTCTACAACCCGGACTTCCAACCAGCCTTTTCTAGAACCAGATTCTTGGGTCGTTCCAACCATGAAGATATACGCATGCATGATATCCTTGGAGAGGTACCAATTCCATTGCATACAGAATTATTTGGCTTACCCTCCTGCTCCAAACTTTCATGGTTGCAAATGACTCAGCTGGGAGCATTCCTTAAAGGACCGCTGTCTTCAATGCCCCATTAAGCCCATTCGAGACTTTCTTCTGCACGAATCCCCCTCCAGAGCATTGCATTTCACAGATCTATGGCCTCCTCATAAAAGAATCAGATAGTTCTCCGCCGCCCTTCCTTGACAAATGGGCTAATGATTTGAACATCTCATTGTCTCCTAGGGACTGGGACAAGGCGTTTCTGTTCACACACAAACTTTCAATAGCATGCACTGCACAAGAGAGAAACTATAAAATCCTTTCCAGGTGGTATAGGGTCCCAGCCCTGCTGCACTGAATTTACCCCTCAATTCAGGACACGTGTTGGAGATGCGAAAGGGAGAGGGGTGACATGACACATTTGGTGGACATGTCATAAAATCACCAATTTCTGGAACCAGGTGTTTGAGGTATCATCTTCCGTGACTGGCATATTTGCCCCCAAAACCCCGGAGGTTGCTCTGCTCTCCATCCTCCCAAGTACTATAAAGAAACAGAAAGGTTCCCTGCTGAGGTTTTTCCTCATAGTGGCCCACACAGTCATCCCTCGCAGGTGGCGCACTACTACTCCACCGTCAATCTCTGATTGGGCCCAAGCGCTCCTAGCCATTTCCCGTATGGAGGAGCTAATGGCGGACACTCTCGGCACGACCAAGAAGCATATAAAATTGTGGCAGCCTTGAATGATTTTTCGGGAATCCCAGAGATTCAGAGACCTCCTAGGTGTTGACACATAGACCATGTTCTCTTAGTTGCACGGTACTCCTTTTACTATCTGTCCCCTTCCTCCGTATGCCTCTTGTGTTATCCTCATACTTTTTGTTAAATGTCTTCCTCATGTCCTGACCAAATGTTAATGGGTGCCCTAGTTTTACAGAATCCTCCTTGTATTGTCGGGGGCCTCTAACTCCGGTGTTTCATCACCACATTGATGGCAGAACAGCAGCACCCAAGAGGAGCGCAGAGACAGAATGCAGTGGTTGATACCTTTCTTCCATCTTCCATTTTTACGGGTACTCAGTACTCACTCTCATGAGCTTTATCTTGATTGATACATAGGTATGGACACACTCATACACTGGACTTCAATCTGTGAATTTGCACAAATGTTTTCACTCGGACATAGCTGAGGAAGATAATACCATCACTACAATACGTAATATTAAAGCCTATCCTGGCATACCTCTCTCTTCCCTTACGGACACCTACTGTTACTGTATTATTATTATATATATATATATATATATATATATATATATATATATATATATAACTGTTGTATTTGTTATTGTTATGCGTTTATACGATGTAAGTACCTTATATACTCGAGTATAAGCCTAGTTTTTCAGCACAAAAAAATGTGCTGAAAAACCCAAACTCGGCTTATACTTGAGTCAAAAAAATAAATATATCTAAACTCGCCTTTCCGGCGACCCCTGTATATCTTCTGTGCGATCTGTCCGCCAGTGGCGGCAGGCTATATACACTGGGGCAGGGTCTGGCAGGCTATATACACTGGGGCAGGGTCTGGCAGGCTATATACACTGGGGCAGGGTCTGGCAGGCTATATACACTGGGGCAGGGTCTGGCAGGCTATATACACTGGGGCAGGGTCTGGCAGGCTATATACACTGGGGCAGGGTCTGGCAGGCTATATACACTGGGGCAGGGTCTGGCAGGCTATATACACTGGGGCAGGGTCTGGCAGGCTATATACACTGGGGCAGGGTCTGGCAGGCTATATACACTGGGGCAGGGTCTGGAAGGCTATATACACTGGGGCAGGGGCTGGAAGGCTATATACACTGGGGCAGGGGCTGGCTGGCTATATACACTGGGGCAGGGGCTGGCTGGCTATATACTGGGGAGGCTGTGACCAATGCATTTCCCACCCTCGGCTTATACTCGAGTCAATAGGTTTTTCCAGTATTTCGTGGTAAAATTAGGGGCCTCGGCTTATACTCGGGTCGGCTTATACTCGAGTATATACGGTATATGGAAAAACTTTAAAATCCTAATAAATTGATTGAAATAAAATGCCACTTATAACCCACAAATACCTTGCAACAGCTCAGGGTAAGCTGATGCCGGAGCATATCTAGACTATTTGCAGAAACTGTTGTATTCGGTTTAAAACAGTTTTATTTGTTATATTCCAACCCCCCTTCGGCGCACCACAATGTATGCTGTGCGCACCATGCGCGCATCTGTCCGAAGCCGGCCGTGATAATTTGATGTTGTGCAGGCGCGAGTGTGCCCGAGAACTTAGTGATGTCACCGGCAGCTCATGATAAGGCGCGTGCATGGTCCGCACAGCACATATCGTGGTGCGCCGAAAGGGGGTTGGAATATATCGAATTAAATGGTTTTAAACAGAATACAGCGGTTTCTGCAAATAGTCAAGATATGCTCCGGCATCAGCTCACCCTGAGCTGTTGCAAGGTATTTGTGGGTTATAAGTGGCATTTTAAAGTGGTAGGTTTCCTTTAACTCCTTTAGAACGCAGCCTGTTTGTAGGTTAAGGCTCAGTCATTTTTTTTTTTTTTTTTACAAATTTGACCAGTGTTGCTTCCTGTGGTATTAACTTTTTAACGCTTTAAGATATCCTTGCGCTTTTGAGAATATTTTCTCGTGAAACATTGCAGTTTATATTAGTAGTATCATTTTGGTGATCCGTTCCTATTTTGGGGGGTAAAAATTCACAAATTTAGGAAAAATTTGAAAAAAATTACAATTTTCAAATGTTATACTTTTTAGACAAAGTCACACCACAAATTTCTTTTGGTACAAACCTTTTGCCATTGGTCTGCTTTTTATTTCCATTCTTTATTTCATGTTTCCATTATTTTTACGGATATGAGAAGGTTTCAAGTCTTAGTAGCAAATTCTCAGATTTTCTTTAAATTTGAAAAATGCTAAATTTTTGGTCACCAATTCAGTTTGGAAGTGCCCTACAGAGGTTTTTGTACTATATGCCCCCACAAGTGAAACCATTTTATGAACCTAACATCTCAACCTATTCAAATCAGCATTTTAGAAGTCTATTAACCCTTTAAATATTTTTCCGGAAGCAGACAAAAATGGATTAGAAATTTCAAAATTTAAATTTTTGATTACGATTTTTCTCATTTAGCCCTAAAATGGACACATTCAGAAGGAAGTTGTGGCAAATATACATGCCAAAATTTTTGCCCTGCTTCTTCCAAGTACGGCAATACCAGACATGTGGATGTCAAATGCTTTTTCGTCGCACAGCCATGTCCAGAATAGAGTTAGTTCTATTGGGTTCTTGGAAGCCCAATTTGGCTTCAAATGTTTTATGGTGCCACAGTGTACTTGAAGAGCCCCTGAAGAGACAGTACAGTAAGATGTCATCATTTCGGAAACTAGACCCCTCAAAGAATTCATCTGGGGTTGTGGTGAGAATTTTAACCCCCAACATGCAGGTCAAAATTGAATGCAAAGTAAATGGTGAATAGTAAAAATTGCATTTTTATCGTAAAAATTTCATTTTAGTGCCTAACCCATCCCATGGCAATTTAGATAATCACCCCAAAAATCATTCTGCGGGTTGTCCAGAGTACAGCAATATCACACATGTGCCAATAATTGACAGACTGGGCACACGGCAGGGCTGAGAAGGGACAAGCAAAATTTAGCTTTTAGAACACACGGTGCCCCTGAGGTACCAGTGCAATAGAAGCCCCCAAATAGTGACCCCATTTTAGGAAAGGGCACCCCTTAAAGTATTGTTCTAGGGTTGTATGAGCATTTTAACCCCTAAGATGCTGGCCCAAATGTAATAGAAAGTGAATGGGTCAGTGTAAAAATTGCATTGTTTTCTCAAATGTGTCTTTGTAGTGACAAATGAAATCAACTCATGCTAGGAGTGTAGTAAGCATTTTAAGCCCACAGGTGGACCCCAAGGATGATGCATAATGGATAGTGCATAGTACAAAATATCCATTATGTCATATTGTGCCCAGCTCCTGCCACGGGAGACAAACAGCCCAAAAATCATGATGTGGGTTCTCCCGGTTTGGTACCATTAGGGCTCTCCAAGTGCATCCTGACACATGAAAACTTTTTCAGCCATATTTGCCCTCCAAAAACGAAACAACGTTCTTTGCCTTCCAAGTGCCTCCCTGTGCAGGGTACAGTGGCAAAATGGGTATTGCCATACTCAGGAGGAATTTTACTAAACATTGTAAATTGCATTTTCCTTTTTAACCCATTGTGAAGGTGCAAATTTTAGTGTTCAATGAATCTATTGTAAGATGAAAATACATTTATGTAATTTCACTTTCATTTATCTTTCACCCTCATGAAACGCTCACAGGGTTAAAAAAAAAAAAATGGAGGGGTGTAGTTTCTAAAATGGTGTTATTTGTGGGGAGTTTCTGTCATGTGGGTCTTAAAAAGTCACTTCTAATAAAATTGACCCTCCAAAAGCAGGTTTTGATGATTTTTGTTAAAATCTGAAAAATTGCACAAAAGGTTATAAGCCTCCTTACATCCTAAATAAAGGAAAAGAGGTTTGAAAAATGATGCCAAGTTAAATCAGACATATGGAAAATGTTAGTTATCAAGATATTTTAGTGATATGACAAACTTTCTAAAAAGTAGAAAACTTTGAATTTGGAAAACATAGTTTTTTTCAAAATTTTCACCAAATTTCCATTTCATAAATAAATACTAAACATATTGCTTAAATTTCTCAACCAACATGAAGTAAAATGTGTCACGAAAAAACAATCTCAAAATCAACTGGGTATATTAAAGCGTTCCATAGTTATAACCACTTAAATAGACACGTCAGATTTTAAAAAATGGCCCGTGTCAGGAAGGTAAAAAGTGGCTTTGGAGTTAAGGGGTCAAAGTACTTTGCCTCTTGATCCTCATTTAGTTCCTCTTTTGGCCCATAGCAACCATAGTTTCCAGCTCTCAAAAAAACTACAATCAGAAAGGTGGGACCTAACTCCTGTTACCTAATCACAAGCGCGACTGCAGACCAGTGACACCATAGCTATCTATCACTCATATTTATCTATCTCATATCTATCTATTTTCTACTCAGATCTATTTTCGAATATATTTCTATATTCAAGAAATATTCTATATTTCCATATATAAATATATATCCATCTATGTACCTACCTACCTAGGTAAAACTTCAGCACTGCACACGAGAGGACAGCTTTAAGACTTGGAGAGTCTCTCCTGCCACTTCCTGCAGTAGAGTGTAAGGTGATGGGGAAGGGGGGGATGTGATCGATGTGCAGTTTCTGAACGTGTGGATTGTTTGTTTATACACAAGTGTAGAGAAATCTGAGGGGGAGATAAGTGTAGGTGTTTTGTTACTACATTAATTAGGGCACATGACTGCTGGAGCACTGAGACATGAGGTAATCAGCTGATTGCAGTGAGAGAAATGAAGGCGTGTATCTAGCTCCGTAGTCAGCTACTTTGTGAAGACAGTGTCCCTAGCAACAGCTATACGAGAGATTACTGACATCTAGGGTCATCTCAGAGCTGCAGAATACAAGAGAAAGGAGCAAGATTAAGGTAACTAATCCAATTGCATAGGGGCTTAAAATCACCTGCTCTACAACATATCAAAAGTTTTTTTTTAAATGACAGTTACACTAAATCAAGATAGGAAAGCTCTGAATGCCTCCTGACATCATGCATAAGACTTCAGGAGATCTATTTAGTGTTGTCTCTGGATACAGGACCATCAATTACAATGAAGAGGGCTTTCTGCAGAAGAGAAAGCTTGACTTCAGTGTTAAAATCTCTGCCTCCTTGACTTTATACAACCAGTTTACTTTTCAATTCAAAGTTAATTTTCTGGATGATTCTACCACACTGGGTCATGAAAAAAAAAAGATCTGGAAGGTGTTAATTTCTGCTGACAGAATCCCTTTAAGACTTATGACCTGATGATATCATTGCAGGTCCTGTTTCTTACATGTCGGGACAGCAAGAAGAGAGCGTAATTCTCATCGGGTGAAATGCTTTATCAGGGTTTCACCAGATCTCCATTACGAGAAGTAAGGAGGGTTTGGCAGTGCTGTATCCTTTTGACTATGAGACGCAGGCGCTCTTAGCAAGACTTTTTCGTCACTCATGTATAAGCGGAGTTTGGTTTCAGCACATTTTTCATGCTAAGAAACTTGGCTTACACAATATTTAATAATAGCAAATAAAGTTTTACTTTGCTATAAAATTTTTTAGTGCAACTCCTGAAACAGACTAATCCAAATAACCACATAGTGGACTTGAACCAGAATATGGGACTCTAGTTTCTAATAATGTGATTAACATTTGCAGTCAAACTGAAATAAAATAAAAGTATTTACCTGTTGAACTGTCACACAGGGCATCATGAAAGCATCAGGTGTCATCAGCTTCGGTTTTGTGTCCGAAGGCACCAACAAAAAATCTGTGGAGCTTCTTATTAAACTATCAGACCGAGACTCATGAAGTGAATCTGAAATAGGCATCCTCTCAGTTCCAATTTCTGTTATGTGATCAGAAGTAACTAAAAACAGACAAATAGATTGGCAACATTAGTAAAAACCATAATAGGTTAAGTACACAGACTGATTGTTCAACAGTGAAGTAGTGGTGAAAAATGTGTTATGTACACTTTATGTACTCATGTTTCTCCATTGTCAATATTAAGGTTAATGAACAGTGGCCAAAAGACCTACTCCAGATAGTGCTACATGCCGTAATAGTACACCATGGACGCATTACTTATTGTGATATTGCAATGAAACTTGGGTGACACAAGCAGGGGAACCTCTTGCCGATGTCACCCAGCCAACAGGAGCCATCCCGTCCGCCTATCGCTGGGATTTGCCAAATCTGACTGACCAATTACATAGTTTTTACAGTAAAAAAAAATATTTTAGTGCATTCCCGCTCTCCAGCTATGCCATTATACCTTTGGATTCGCTGGAGAGAGGAGCACAATGCTGTGTCATACTACTCACATCAACCTACATGATCCCTTCCTGCATCCTATGTAGTCTATGTGTGATCATCTTGCATGATCACACCAATCATACGTAGTCCCACCACGTATGTGCTGTGCTAGCTCTATTTTATTCTGGAAGGACTTTTCAGTGCGCCATTTGAGTAGTGTTGCACAGTATTCTCTGTAGTGTTAGTAAGCTATCCTGATTACAGCCCAGAGCAAGATTATAGGTGCGGCTCGAGCCCCGGGGCCCCCACCATCTTGCCCCCCCAGGGGCCCCCTGCGACAACCCCACCACACATGGGGTCAGAGGCTGTATATATGTATACATGGGCCTGCATGGCTGATGTGGCTGAGGTGTATGTTACATGGGACTGCATGGCTGGTTTGGCTGAGGTGTAGGTTACATGGGACTGCATGTAGCTGTGCTACTGGGGGGCGAGGCGGCTGTATGTAGCTGTGTTACTGGGGATGAGGCGGCTGTATGTAGCTTTGTTACTGCTGGGATAGTGGATAGTGAGGACGACATGTATGCACGCTACACTCAGTGGGGGCCTCCACCAGATTTTGTGCCCAGGGGCCCCCATCAATCTTAATCCGGCCTTGTACAAGCCCCTCTGTCATCATAAACGTCAGATTAGAAATTGGATTGTACTTTCAAGCACTGCTAACAGCTGGACAGTGAGTGGATTGGACAACTTTTTTTTATTGACATTTTGCACTACCACTGAGGGTGCGTCCACATGTTCAGTTTTTCAGATGCAGTTTTTGGAGCCAAAAGCAAATGTGGATTATAATGGGTTGAGACAAATAATTTAAAGGTGTTACTTTTCCTCCTACTTTTACTTCATTGCTGGTTTGGGCATCAAAAACTGCATCTGAAAAACTGAGCGTGTGGTCACACCACTAGCTAATTTATAAAGAAATGCTGCAAAACATAGCCTAAAAGGTGGTATGAAAACTAGGGTCTTTGATATCTATTTAGCCCTAACTCCTGATGAAGCCAATTCGCAGGTGCAACATGTTGTCGGGCTGACACTTGGCATTCTCTTACTTTAAGGGGTATTCCCATTTGGACATTTACATTTAATTCATCTGCCATATGTAAACATTTCTTCAATTGGATGTTATTAAAAAAAAAAAAAGTTCCTGTATGAAGATAATTTTTCATAAATGTAGCCATGTTGTCCCTTAGAAACTAGATAGCGCCCTCGGATACGACCACCTCACTTTTTGGCAGCAGTGGCCAGACATGTGCTATTGACTCCTGCCCGACCGCTTGGCTTCAGTGTTCATTACCACAGGCCGGCTGCGGGACATGTAGTCATTCCCGCCCTTTTCACCTGCATAAACCATTTGTTTCTTTGTGCAATCACTCCAGCATCAAGTGGCCGTATCCAAGGTGTTAGTCTTGTTTTAAAGGGACCATATGACTACATTAATAAGAAATTATCTTCACACAAGGACATGTTTTTTTTTTTTTTTTTTTTTTTTTTTATAACATCTGATTAAGAAATGTTTATATATGGCAGATAAACTAAACTGAATGCCCAGATGAGAATACCCCTTTAACCAGTAGGATGTTGTGTGACTTTTCTTTAACCCCTTAGCACTATATAGAGCTTAGCAATATATAGGACGCGAGCGCTGCTTGCTTGTCGCGAGATTGTACTGTTACTTCAGAGGCTCTTTAAGTACACTGTGGCACGAGCAGAGTAGAGAGCATGTGCGGCATGACGTAACACGCCGCGCTCCCGGAGCCGCCTCCTCTCCCCTCGTGCTGGCGGACGCTCAACTACTGGACCCCGGGACAGACTGGACGGATCCCACTGAACCTTTCCCCCTCCGATAGCTGCTGGTCGCATCATCCCGCTGTGGCTTGGAAGCCTCCAAAAAAAGGCTGAGTAGCTGGCGACAGAGCACGGAGGACCGAGGCGGTGCCCAGAGGCGACAGCCCACTGTGAAGTCAGAGGTTGGTGGCCCGTCAGGGAGGTCACTTCGGAGGACACTGCTGCTGCCCGGAGGACTCGTGTTTGGCTGACCCGGGATTTTCTGCAGGGATACAGCGAATATAAGTGAGTCCCTCCTGGGAAAAGTACAGGAAAGTTCCGCTGCCACTCCAGACGAGAAAAGCCTGAAGCCCGGTAAGGCAAGCCTTAACTGCCCTTTTGGAGGTGGCTGAGGCCCTCTGTGGTACCCTGTTAAACTTTTGCTTGTGAACACGGTTGGGCTCCAAGGGAGCAGACTAAGCTGTATATTGCTGTCTGAGGACCTACAGTTTGTTAAGCAGCATGTGGTCGCTCCTAGAGCTTTTTCCTATGTGACTTTGACCTAGGAACTGTTTGAGGGATTTGTTCCAGCAAAAACACATTGTTGACCTGTTGGCATCCTCTGGAGAAACCATACGAGGGGTTTCCGTTTGTTGTACCCCTCTGTATTGTGCATTTTGTGTGGGTTGCCCCGCCACAATAGGAAAAGAAAGACGGTCCCTCTGAACAAAAGGACTGCCCTGTGATTTAATATTTGTGTTTGTCTGCCCTTCCCTTGCTTTCATAACCATCTCCCTAAGCTGTTAAGGGATAGAGGCCCTCTCTCTACAGTATCTATCCGTAAGTTTCATCTATGGTGGATGTGCTGGGAGCAGACTAAGCTGTATATTGCTATTCGATGACCAACAGTTTGTTAAGCAGCTTGTGGTCGCTTCTAGAGCTTTTTCCTATGTGACTTTGACCTAGGAACTGTCTGAGGGAATTGTTCCCGCAGAAAACACTCTGTTGACCTGTTGGCATCTTCTGGAGAAACCATACGGAAGGTCTCGGTTTGTGGTACCCTCCTGTGCTGTGCCCTCTGTGGGGGTTGCCCCGCCATAAGAGGAAAAGAAAGACTGTGTTCTTGAACAAAAGGACTGCTCTGTGATTTAATATTTGTGGTTTTTTGCCCTTCCTTTGCTCTTACAATCAACTCCCTAAGTGGTTAAGAGATAGAGGTTCCCCCTCTACAGAGTATATCTGCAAGTGTCACCTATGGTGGATGTGCGCTGGGTTAAAATTTTTTGGAGCTCCGCCACATATTAACTGACCTATTTGTCTGATCTGCCGCCTAAGAGTGCACGTAAATCTGGGGGGGGTTAGTTCTCCTAGAGAGAAAAATACATCTAAGCTAGATAAATTTTTAAAAACCCCACCAGGGAAAAATTCTAAAAATCCTAAGGACCCAGAGCTAGGGTCGAGACTCTCCACTCTCGAAGCAGAGGGAGAAGAAAGATGCGAAAGTACCCCAGCCATTTGGGATGAAATACTTGCAGCCGTTAATAAAACCAATACGGCAATGGAGGGGCTAAAAGGCCAATTGGAGGTTACAAGAAATGATATCTCATGTATACGGGAAGAATAAAATTAGAGAGCATATTAAAGATCAAGGTGATAGATTACGCAAAATTGAGGAATCATCCGAGAAATACCATTAAAAAAATAACAAAAATAGAAGCTGAGAAAAGGGACAAGATTATTGACCTAGAAGATAGATCAAGAAGATCAAAAATTCGATTAGTGGGTTTCCCAAAAGGGGTAGAACAAAAGGACACAGGGTCATTTATACTATCCTGGCTGACTGAAACCCTGGGTAAAGATTAAATATCCCCAACATTTGTTATCGAACGGGCCCATAGGGTCCCTGGTCGCCGACCTATTCCTGGTTCCCCCCCTCGTACAATTTTGATTAAACTCCTATGCTCTAGAGACAGGGATACGGTCCTAAGGGAGCGAAGAAACAAGGAGGAAGTATCCTATAACGAGTCTAAAATATCAGCTTATCCAGATTTCTCCAGGGAGACATTGAGGGTTCGTAGATCTAAAGAAAAGGTTAGCTGAAAAAGATGTATCTTATTCATTACTGTTTCCTGCCAAGTTGCGAGTGATATATCAGGGGAGAACTGTGTTTTTCTCCACCTGGAAGAAGGGTTTCAATGGGTAGAACTAAGGGATTGTAATGATCCTCTATGTTGTCACTCTAATTTAGTATTGTTGAGGTCCCTTCGTTTTTGTTGTGAGCGAGGGGATGAGGTGGCTCTGTGAGATTGCTAGGGGAGAAGAGTATTACAGGGTACTGTATACATTTGGGTTGTGGGGAGGACGGGGAGGGACTTGGAGGGGGTTTGGTGGTCTGCCCGGGGAGGGGGGGTTTGATTTATTTATTTTTTTTGTATCGTTGTGTTTCTTTTATGGGTCTTGCTCTCTTCGCTATCCGGTCTCCAGGTCCCCCCTCTTTTGCTACAGATACAACCATAAATGATATCAGGGGTCACATGGAATGGGCGAGGACTGGGGGATAGGATTAAGAGAAGGGTAGTATTTGATATAGTTCAAAGACACCTACCTGCAATAATGTTTATTAGAAACCCACTTGGATAGGGAAACTATAAATAGGATCAGTAGGAAGTGGGCAATAAGGGAATTTCACTCGGTATTTTCCACCTATTCAAGGATTAGTGTATTTATACACAACTCAGTTGATTTCCAAATAATTTCAAACAAAATCGACCCCGAGGGCAGATATATCTTTCTATATGGGAAAATGAGTGGAATGACCTGTATGTTTGCTCTTGTTTATATCCCCCCTCCATTTTCCCTTGAGGTATTGAAGGCCCTGTTAGCATTTATGGAATCAAAAGGTGGATGCCCACTTTATATTTTTGGTGACTTCAATTGAGTCATGAACCCATCCGTAGATAGGGTTAGCGACAGAGTTTGTGACGTGAACACATCCCCACTTTCTAAATTTTGTACTGAAATGCATCTAAGGGATGTTTGGCGCATTAAACATGGAGACAAAAAAGCATTCTCCGGCTTCTCAAAATCTTATGGTAATGTCTAGAATTGATATAATATTAGTATCTGACAGTGCCCTTCCCAATATCAAAAAAATTAAATATGAGCTGGCCATTCGTTCGAACCACGCCATGATGGTTCTAGAATTAGAAATTGTAAAAGCAAATAGGGGGAGACCCCCGAAGATCAACCCCCATTGGTTCACACTTCTAGCAAACGACCAAGAGGTGAGGGATGAGATCCAAAATGCACATGAGGGCATGGTGGCAATATAAAATTAAATGCAAGAAGAGATCTTATCGTTTGAAAGAAGAGGCACTTAAAAAAAAAAATGGAGAAAGCACAGGAAGAATATAATAACTCCCCCTCAGAGAACAGAATGGAGGCTCTCAGGAATAGTAGAATTGATTATGATAAATATATAGGGGAAAAGGTACAGCAGAGGGTGTTTTTTCAAGGACAAAGGCATTACATTGAGGCAGGAAGACCAGGAAAGCTGCTTGCCGAACTGGTACAAAACCAAGGCGAAAGCAAACGCATCTACCAGCTGCGAAATGAGAAGGGTCAGTTAGTAAACTCAAACGAGTCTATCAGTGAGGTTTTTGTGGAATTTTTTTCCAGCCTATACGCTTCTGAGTCAAAAATAGAACAAATCCAACTGGAGGAGTATGTAGCTAAAATACCTTTACCTCAAGTTACGACAATAGAAAAGGAAATATTAAATTGCCCCTTTTCATTGGAGGAGATCACTCTCCATTTGAGGTATATAGAAGATATAGCGATACTCTACTCACGTTATTTTTGGAAGTATTAAACACCAGTATTTCCCAGGGGAAACTACCTAAATCCATGATGGAGGCCTTGATTGTCCTTATCCCTAAAAAAAGGTAAAGAAAAAATAGAAAAGGAATCATACAGACCGATATCCCTATTAAACACGGACGTTAAAATTTTCGCTAAATTATTAGCAATAAGGCTAGACAACTTGGATAGGTTGTTCTTGAATATCCAGTTGGGCTCAGGGGTAGGGGGGCACTCCATCCTGTCATTGGATGCAACTAAGGCATTCGACAGGGTGGAATGGCCCTTCCTATGGATGGTCATGCACAAAATGGGGCTAGGTGACCAATACATATCTTGGGTTAAATTATTATATAAAGAACCTGTGGCTATGATCCTGACCAATGAACATGTCTCAGATAAATTTGACCTCAACAGGCGAACTCGTCAGGGCTGTCCCCTCTCGCCCTTTCTGTTTAATATCTTTATAGAACCTCTATATATAAATTAGATCTAACGACACAATAGTAGGTTTTGGGTGTAAAGGCAAGAGTGACAAAATTCTGCTCTTTGCCGACGACATGCTATTGTGCCTAGGGAACTCAGGCACTTCTATCCCTATAGCTATGGGATTGATTCAAGAATTTGGAAGGCATTCTGGCTTACAAATTAACTGGCAAAAGACAGCGTTATTACCATTAGAAAAATGTTAAAACATTAACCACTGTGGTCTTCATGTAATAGAACCACAATCTTCCATGGAATATCTGGGGGTGCGGATTTCGGCTGATATCAATAAATATACAGAACTTAACCTATTGCCAACAATTTCAAAGATAAGATCTAAGATCTCGATATGGGTAAAACTCCCCCTCACTTGAGCAGACAGAATTGGCTTACTAAAAATGGTAGTCCTGCCACAACTACTATACATTCTAACGGCTGCCCCAGTATGGATTGAGGAAAAACTCTTTAGGTTAATAGAGAGACTATGTAATGAGCTTATTTGGGGAAGAAAAGGCAGCCCGCATCAAAATAAAATACCTATATAAAAGCAATAGAGACGGTGGACTCACAATCTCTAATTTTAGGTTATATTTTATTGCTGCTAAAGTATGTTTTATGTCAAAATGGTGGAGCTCGGAGGCCTTCGCAACACTGTCAGGGAAAATGCAGGGTAAGATGCCCTTTTTTGAGCTTTGCGAAACAGGACAATTAGGGGGCAGAGCTACTAAAAACCTCCCCATCCACAGATTGGTCAGCGAAAGCTGGAAATGTATTAAAAAAATAGCAGCTCTGAAAGGTGCTCTAGAGTTCACTCCGTTGTGGTATAACAAAAATCTAAAAGAGGTGTGGAAAATGACCGATGTGAATGCGTGGATTAAAATGAGCATCACAAAGATTTCCCAACTTTTTGATAATGGGGCACTATTAGCGTTTAGAGATATAGATACACTATTTAGAATAGGAAGGATTTTTTTTTTTTAATTATGCACAACTGAGGGACGCTTATATAAAGACGGTGGATAAAACTTGCTTTATAGTTCACACAAACACGATAATTGATCAGATGTTTTTTTTAGATGGAAAGGGAAAACTACAGTTTCTAAAATATATAAATTCTTGTTGAAAGAGACCACAAAGGAATTATTGTTCAAAGACAATGCACAATGGGAAAGAGATGGTGTACAGCTCACGCAAAACAATGGAAGGGAGTGTATCAAAACACTCCCCTCTACTCTTTGAACATGAATCATAGAATGATACACTTTAATTTTATTCACAGATTGTACTGAACTCCACTTTTATTAAATAAATTTAAGAAAACTAGTATAAATGAGATTGTTACATGTCCACGATGTAAGAATCTAGAAGCAAATCTTGTTCACATGTGTTGGGCATGTCCCCACATACACACTGTTTGGCAGGAGGTACATCACAAGATTGAATATTTGTTGGGATGCACAATTCCATGCTCCATTGAGTTATTAATTCTTTACGATTTTTTACACGATGACACCCCACTACTATCTAGAATACAAAAATCCATTATCTGTAGGTTGTCTATGATAGAAAGATATTGACTGTGAGAAAATGGAAAGAACAACGTGCCCTGACCTTTGCCAACCGGCTGGCCCTACACAAAAGAATGAAATCATTTCAAAAACCTTACTACGATAAACGTTATAAGTTGAAGGAATGGGAAGAAATTTGGAGAGAGTAAAAGGGAGGTTTTTTTTGTTTTTGGTTTTTTTTTCTCTATCCTCGGGCAGAGAGGGAATTGGGATTTGGGGGGGGAGGGGTACCTGAGATAAAAATGTAATCAAATGTCTGTATTAGATTCCAGTACAAACAAAGAAAAACATTAAATATCTGATTATGCTCTAAAATAAGTTGTAATCATTGACCGCTACAGTGTGACACATGTAATCTGTTTTTTTAATGTATGTATCTATTTTTAGATTAAAAAAAAAAGTACACTGTGGCACCACAAAACATTTGTAGCCAATTTGGCCTGCCAAAAATCCAATAGCATGCTCTGGACATCGCTGTGCGACGAAACAGCAGTTGACATCCACAAGTCTGGTATTGCCATACTCGGAGAATAATCATAATCAAACATTGAAATTTCAAAATTTCCAATCCATTTTTGTTTGCTTCTGGAGAAATAATTAAAGGGTTAACAGACTTTGAATAGGTTGAGATATTAGGTTCATAAAATGGTGTCACTTTTGGGTGTATTTGTTACAAAAGCCTTTATAGGGCACTTTCAAACTGAATTACCGAAAGTCACTAAAAATTTATCATTTTTCAAATCTTTAGAAAACCTGATAAGTTGCTACGAATACTTGAAACCTTCTCACATCCATAAAAAAAATAATGGAAATAAAAAGAAGACCAATGGAAAAAGGTTTCTACAAGAAAAAAAAAAATAAAATGTGGTGTGACTGTCTAAAAAGTTAAGCTACAATGTCTCATGAGAAATCAATCTCAAAATCACAGGGATATCTTAAAGTGTTGAAAAGTTATTACCACAGGAAGATACACTGGTCAAATTTATAAAAAAAAAAAAAAAAAAAAAAGGACTGACCCTTAACGTACACACAGGCTTCATCCTTAAGGGGTTAAATATGATCCAGATTATGTTTTACTGACTGGGGGTAGCTTAGTCACTTAGCTAGACAGCTGTATACTCCTGCATGTGATGGAGTTTGTTAGCTAGTAAACATAGTGCTACCTGAGGCTGTTAACCCCTTAAGGACGCAGGGTTTTTCGGCTCATTTCTCACTCTCCAACTTTTTCATTTTTATGTGTACAGACCTGTGTGAGGGCTTATTTTGTACGTAACAAATTTTACTTTCCCGTAATGTTATTTATTTTAACATGCCGTGTACTGCGAAGCTGAAAAAAAATTCCAAATGTGGAAAAATTGTGGGCACATTTTTGTGGGCTCAGTTTTTTCGACTTTGACTGTGCACTCAAAATAACACCTCAGCTTTATTCTTTGGTTCGGTGCGATCGCGGTGATACCAAATTTATATAGGTTTTATTGTGTTTTAATACATTTTCAAAAATTAAACGAATATGTACAAAAAAAAAAATGAATTTTTGCCATCTTCAGACGCTAATAACTTTTTCATACTTTGGTGCACGGAGATGTGTGAGGTGTCATTTTTTGTTAAATGAGGCGACGTTTTCATTGCTACCATTTTGAGGTCTGTGCGACATTTTGATCATTTTTTATTTAATTTTTTATGTTATGTAAAAAGGTGTAAAAGTCGCATTTCGGACATTTGGGCGTCATTTCCCGTCTCGGAGGTCACCGCCGCCCGTAACCGTTTTTATATTTTGATAGATCAGGCATTTTGGGACGCGGCGATACCTAATATGTTTGTGATTTTTACTGTTTATTATGTTTTATATCCGTTCTAGGGAAAGGGGGGTGATTTGAACTTTTAATATTTTATTAATTTTTTTTATTTTTTTAACTTTTTTTTTTTCACTATTTTTTAGACCATCAAGGGTACATTAACCCTAGATGGTCAGATCGCTCCTACCATATACTGCAATACTTCTGTATTGCAATATATGGCATTTTTGCAGCACATTCATTACAATGAGCCACTGGCTCATTGTAACGAAACTGCAGAAGCCATGTAGCCTCGTGTCAAAAGAAGACCTGAGGCTACCATGGCAACCGATCGCAATAAAGATGGCGCCGCCGGTGACTTTGCCGGCGGCAATGACATGGTTAATGCACATCGGCAGAATGCAAAAACTCCCACCTTTGTATGAAGAGGACTCAGCCCGTGAGCCCTCGTCATACACCCCTTATACCTCTGCGCCGTAGAGCTACAGCGCAGAGCATTGAGGGGTTAAAGAGATAACAGTAACTTACTATAGATACATACACAAGTGATTTTAATCTCAATATCTGAAAGCTTTAACCCCTTCCCGACGCGCCGTACTAGTACGGCACGCGCCGGGTCCCGGTGCATGGAGGAGGGCTCGCGGGCCTAGCCCTCTCCATAGCCGGTAAGTCTTTGCTGCCGGTAAGTCTTTGGTGTTTTCACCTCGAATGCTTGGTAAGCAATGCTGCCGGCGGCTTCAAAGAGATGGCGCCGCATGGGCGCCGCCATCTTGTCGTGGATCGCTGCTCCCCGATGACGTCACGGGGAGCGGCGATCCGTCGCCATGGTAACCTCGGGTGCTCCGAATACCCGAGGCTACTTCGTTTTAACCCATGCATTACAATGTGCTAATTGCACATTGTAATGCATGGGGAGTAAAATCCACATATACTGCCATACTGTAGTATGGCAGTATATGATAGGATCGATCAGACTACCTAGGGTTAGAGTACCCTAGGGAGTCTGAAAAATACTAAAAGTAAAAATAAAAAAAAGTTTTTTTAAAAAAAAATTATAATTAAAAAACCTAAAAATTAAAATCACCCCCCTTTCCCTAGAACTGATATAAAAATAAATAGACAGTAAAAATCATAAACACATTAGGTATTGCCGCGTCCGAAAATGCCCGATCTATCAAAATATGATAATGTTTTTTCACTACGTTTAACCCTGTAACGGAAAATAGCGTCCAAAGTCGAAAATGGCATTTTTTTGCCATTTTGAAAAACATAAAAAAATTAATAAAAAGTGATCAAAAGGTCACACAGTCCCAAAAATTATAGTAATGAAAACGCCATCAAAATTCGCAAAAAATGACACTATCCACAGCTCCGTACACCAAAGTATGAAAAAGTTATTGGCCCCAGAAGATGGCAAAATAAAAAATATATATTTTGTACAGGAGGTTTACATTTTTTTAAATGTATGAAAACATTATACAACCTATACAAATTTGGTATCCACGTGATCGTACCGACCCAAAGAATAAAGTAGACATGTCATTTGGGACGCAGATTGAAAGCTGTAAAATCCAAGCCCACAAGAAAACGTCACAAATGTGGTTTTTCACCATTTTCACTGCATTTGGATTTTTTTCCCCGCTTCCCAGTACACGCCATAGAATATTAAATACCGTCACTATGAAGTGCAATTTGTTACGCAGAAAATAAGCCATAACACAGCTCTTTATGTGGAAAAATAAAAGTTATAGATTTTTGAAGTTGGTGAGTGAAAAATGGAAGTGAAAAAACTAAAATAAGGCCAAGTCGTTAAGGGGTTAAATCTACTGACACAATACGACAGGTATGCAAGAATGTACTGTATGTCTGATTAACAAGAAACACTTTTCTACAAGTACCCTGTTTCTCTGAAAATTAAAGAAAAATATAAGGCTTTCCCTGAATATAAGACCTAGTTAAAGTTATTACCCCTCCCAAAACACACACACCATAAATTAGCATTGAATAAGGACTTTGTATTTAAGATGGCAGCTGATGGTTGGTTCAAGTAGCAGCATTTTTAAATTATTAAATTATTTTACACTGTTCCCTTATAAATAATGGCTGGGCGATAATAAAGGCTCTTATACCTCCTGTGTCTCTTGTGAGCAGTGCCCTCACTCCGATTGTTCCATACGACTGTTTGTATGTAATATAGTATTTTATTTGTATACACTATACCCCAGCAAACCCTATTTTTTCTGAAAGCAGACACTTTCCCCATTTTTAAAATTGAAATAAAAAAGTTTATATACATAGGCACCTTCATTCAATTTTGATTTAAAGGGACTTTTTTTTAAGTTAAAAATTACATTAAATTTTACTTTGATGGAAAAAAATGTGCTTTAAACAGAAAATATGCACATCTTCAATTTTTGACTCCCCATCCTCAAAAATCTCTAACTTTTTAATTTTTCCATGCAAAGAGTTGTATGAGGGCTTGTTTTCCGCTTAACAAATTGCACTTCATAGTGACGATATTTAATATTCCATGCCATGTACTGGGAAGAGGAAAAAAAAATTCCAAATGCAGTGTAAATGGTAAAAAAAAGACCTGCATTTGTGCCGTATTCTTGTGAGCTTAGAATTTACGGCTTTTGTTGTGCGCCGCACATTCTTTGGGTTGGTGCGATCATGGGGATATCAAATTTGTATAGGTTTTATAATGTTTTCATGCATTTACAAAAATTAAAGCCTCCGATGCAAAGGCAGTGTTTGGCCTTTTGAATACTTTTTTATAGAATTTTTATATTGTTAAAAATGGCCAAAAAGTTGTATTTTCGGATTTGGGCGCTATTTCACGTTACAGGGATAACCGCAGAGAAAAAAAACTTTATTACATTTTGATAGATCGGACATTTTGGGACGCGTCATACCTGTCAGGGCTCTGAGTCTGTGGACCCTCTGGACCACCGCAGGAGATGGTACTAGCCGAAACCTGAGACCGGAGTCTTCACCAGAGCCTGCCACAAAGCAGGATGGTCTTTCTGCAGCGGGGAACAACCAGGTTGTTCCACACGCGCGACTAGCCCGCGGCGGCAGCCAAGGTAACAATGCATGAGACAGTCCGTACCCGGGGTTACAGCGGGAGAACAACGCAGTAAGAAACAGATGAAGGACTCAAGACCGGAACCCGGAGCAAAGACACACGACGCGCTGGAGACACACGACGCGCTGGAGACACACGACGCGCTGGAGACACACGACGCGCTGGAGACACACGACGCGCTGGAGACACACGACGCGCTGGAGACACACGACGCGCTGGAGACAGGGCGAGGAGGTGAAGAATATGTCCGTAGACCACAAAAAATGGAGCCGAGCCAGTAGACCCCGAGTCCAGGGAAGTGTAGGAGAACTTAGCCCATGGAGGCAAGTCAGCCCAGTTGTCTTGTCTCAGTTTCAAATCGAATAATTCGCATTCGCAACAGTCGCATGTGAGCACGGCCCCAGCACCCACGGAGGATGCAACAACCTATAGATGAAAGGGTTTGTTTGTGTCAAGCCTAGTGAGTACTGGAGCCGAAGCAAAAGTGGACTTGGAGAAGGCCTCTTCAGCTGTAGGAGACCAGGCACGTGGATTGGCACCCTTCTTGGTGAGTGCCACAATGGGATACACCAGAGTGGAGAAATGCGGAATAAACTCCTGATAATAGTTTGGAAAACCCGTAATCAACGGCAGGGGGTGGTGGTTTTTAACCGTGGTCTTGTTAAGCCTGCGATAATCTATGCAGGGGCATAAGGTGCCATCCTTGGTGACAAAGAAGAAACCTGTGCCAGCTGGAGAGGAGGACTTGCGTATGAAGACCCTTTGCACATTCTCCTTTATGTACTCGGACATGTCAGCCATCTCGGGTACAGAAAGAGGATAGACCTCTGGGACGAGTGGCACTGGGAAGGAGACTCACAGGGCAATCATAGCGACAATGCCATGGAAAAGTCTCCGTTTGTTTATTAGAAGAGACATCCGCAAAGTCCTAGTAACAAGCTGGCAGGCCCTCCAGAGACTTGGAAGACATAGAATCGAGATTGGCATTAAGGGCCCCAACACAGGATCTCACCAGTCTTCCAATTGAGGAGTGGAGCATGGAGTTGAAGCCAAGGAAGAACCAGAAAAAGAGCTGATGTGGAGCGAGGCAGGACATAGAAGACCAGTCTTTCTTGGTCTAGGACTCAAACTTGAAGACGGATAGGTTCTGTGCGGTACCGGACAGGAAAGAAGCTGTCCACTTACTGAGGAAATAACTAGAGGTGACTTGAGGGGAACCACTGGAATGTGATGCCGGGAGACCAGAGCCAGGAATGCTGAGACTTGCACAGGAGCGCCGGTACCAATACCGAGGACTAATGGAACAGTCAGGCGTGGAGAAGCTGAATTCACACCTAAGGACGATTCTCCCAGAAGCCCTAGGTGCTGGAGTTTCCCGGACATTGGTGACAAACTGGACAAGTCCCGATGAGGTGCTTGGAACAGACACAGAGGTTTTCTTGAAAACATCTGGAACGTTTCCCAGGCGTAAGTCAGGCTCTGTCAACCTGCATGGGTTCTACTGTGCGACCGGAGACTGGAGCGGCTCGTGACTCGTGTTAGCCACACGGAGCAGGAACGGACAGGAACACAGAATCAGCTGGAATGATGGGAGCCACCAGATTAAATGCAGACCCAGAAGTGGCCAGCGCCAATTAATTTTTTTTTTTTATTCTTTTTTTCAGACCCTCTAGGGTACTTTTATCCTAGGTTGTCTGATTGATCCTGCCATACTACAGTATGGCAGTATATGGGGATTTTATTCATTATAATGTTCAATTCACACATTGTAATGAATAGGTTAAAGCTAGACAGACAGTCTTGGGACATAACATACACCCCCCCCCCCCCCCCCCAGTTGTCAATTTACAGCAATTTACAGCAAATGTACACCTTGTATGGAGAGGTTTCAGCATGTACGCCAAATGTTAGTAAGGGGTTAAAATTGTGTTCATAAAGTCACTTGTCTATTATCCACCACCCACAGCTCTGTACACCAAAGTAGGAGAAAGTTATTGGCGCCAGATGGCAAAATTTTAAAAAGGAGGTTTTAATTTTTGTAAATGTATGAAAACATTAAAAAACCTATACAAATTTGGTATCCCTGTAATCGTACCAACCCAAAGAATAAAGTAGACATGTCATTTGTGGCACACAGTGAAAGCTGTAAAATCCAAGCCCATAAGAAAACGTCGCAAATGCGTTTTGCGTTTTCATTTGTCACTCCCCACCCACAAAAATCTATAACTTTCATTTATCCATGTGAAGGGCTGTATGAGGGCTTGTTTTCTGTATAATAAATTGCAATTCAAAGTGATGGTATTTAATTTAATTGGAATTATTCCATGATGTGTACTTGGAAGCGAGAAAAAAAAATTCCAAATGCAGTGAAAATGGTGAAAAGATGCATTTGAGCAGTATTCTAGCGGGGTTGGATTTTACGACTTTCACTGTGAACCATAAATGACATCTCTACTTCATTTTTTGGGTCACTGATCACGGGCATACCAAATTTGTATAGGTTTTATGTTTTCATACATTTACAAAACTTAAAAAAATATATACATCTTAATTTTCCAATCTTCTTGCGTTAATAACTATCATTCTTCAGTGTAGGGAGCCGAGGGTGATGTAATTTTTTGCGACCTCTGACGGTGTTTTCAATGCTACCATTTTAAGGACTTAATCGCTGTTCATTGAATTTCTGATATTTTGCAAAATGGCAAAAAGTGGTATTTTCGACTTTGGGTGCTATTTCCCGCTACACGGTTAAACATTGGGAATAACTATTATATTTTGATAGAACGGACATTTTGGGACGCGACAATACCCTACATATTTATGATTTTATACTGTTTGTTTATATTTATATCAGTTCTAGGGAAATTGGGGTGATTTGAATTTTTAGGTTTTATTTTTTTTATTTGACCATTTCCTGACATTACAGCACGGCGCGAGGAGTATTATGCAGTTAAAAAAAAAAAAAAAAACACACGAAAAATCACCAAAAAACCCACATATTTGGTATCATCACGTCCGTAACAATCTGTATAATAACTCAAACATTATTGGACCCGTTTGGTGAGCACTGTAGAAACATAACCCGAAAAAATTTGCCAAAAATTAGCATTTTTCTTAAAAAACCTTAATCCCTTCACCTAAAAAGTGATAAAAAAAAGTTGTGTGCCAAAATGGTACAGCTGAAAAGGACAACTCAATACAAAAAATAAGCCCTAAACCAGCTTTGTCAACCAAGAAATATAAAGTAATGTCTCAGAAAAGATGACAATAAGAAAATAAATGAGATTTTCTATATATTAGTTTTTCTTCAGAAAAATTGTAAAAATATATATAAAAAACTATATAAATGAGGAATCACTATCTTTATTCTATTGATCACTAAGATTAATGTTATTTGTATGGTACAGTGTCCGGCCCCAAAAAAATACAAGAAAAGAAACCAAAATTTACCATTTTCTTTTTCTACATACATTTAAGAGTATGTGTATAGTGCATCTAATGTTGCAGAAAATAAGCCCTGATTTGTCCAAATTGCCAAAGAAAGAAAGGGACCATGCATAATCTGCTCTGAATGGCACGCCTTCCCTTCAATGCACTGGCATGTGCCCATGAAGCAGGTTAACACCACATATGGGTCATTGTTATACTCGGGAGAGATTGGGTATCAAACGTTGTGAAACGTTTCGGTATTTTATCCACTGAGAATTTGTACATTAAAAAAAATATATATATGTAGCAAAAAAAAATAAAAAATTAAAAACTTCAAATTGCAGCAATGCAAACCCTGTAAAACATTAAAAGGTTTAAAATTACGGGGTTTTTTTTACATGCATTAAGTGGTGTAGTTTCTAAAATTAATGGAATTTTACTTTTATTTAGGCTTTTCAAAGTGACTTGAAATCTCAGCAGGTCCCTCAATAGCATAGTAAGTGTTATAGCAAGTTCAAAGCCCGAAAACAAAAATGAGGATGCATAAAAAACCATTTAGACAAAGAAAAACCGGGGAAAAAAGGAATCTCTTTCTTCTACAATAGACTAGAAAAGAAAACAGAATTTACCAAAACTCAAAACGAACTGAAATGGGAAGAAGATCTTCAAATGAAATTTTCACCAGCAAAATGGGAAGCAGCACTCCAAACGACTTACTAGACACTTCGCTGCACCTCACACATAGAGGCCATCCTAAAAACCCACCTTAGATGGTACTTCACTCCCTCTAAACTCAACCTTATCTACCCAAATGTTTCACCAATGTGCTGGCGAGAATGTGGGATGAGAGGAAACCTACTACATATTCTATGGAATTGCCCCAAAATCGTACCCCTATGGAAAGCAACAACTACAATCATAAAAGAAATAACAAAAAAGGACTTTGTGCTAAACCCAGAACAAGCCCTCCTACTTATAAATCTAGAAGACATCCCAAAAGAACAGAAGACTGTGATAATACACCTCCTGATGTCCACAAAATTAATAATCACAAGACACTGGAAGAAGACAGAATCTCCTCACATCAACGAGATCATCAGCCAAATGAATACAGCTTGCGCCTACGAAAGGATCCTGGCGCACCAGACCACAACTTTCAATAAATTTCATGACAAATGGAACCTCTGGACAGGAAGTAAACATTTCAGCACATAACCTGAAAATCTGCTGTAAAACTAGTTACTGGTATCAGAATTCACACCTAACCCCCCCAATCCCTTTTTTTTTTTCTTGTTAATTTACTAAATAAGGTTCTAAAAAGTTAAGGACATGTATACTATATGATATCCCTAAAATCGTCATCATCATCAGATATGTCAAATACGATACAATTCTTACGAGAGGACAAGAAGATATAAAGAAGTCATAAGATCTACAAAATCTTGTTATCTGATTTATATGACACTGTACAACACTGGAATACATGTTACGTTGTTTTATGATAAAACTAACAAAAATAATTAAAAAAAAAAAAAAAAAAAAAAAACACAAGTCAACATAAAGCAGATGTTGAAAAAAAAAAAAAGCCCCTGTGTGTCCAAATTGGCAAAAAAAAAAATAAAGTTAATTAACCCCTTTCCGACATAAGGCATCAGAACGGTACGGCAGGAAGTGACTTGCCAACATGGTTCAGACACAGTAGGGCAGATTTATCAAGTGTTTGAAAGCCAGAATATTTCAAGTTGCCCATGGCAACAGATCACAGCTCAGCTTTAATTTTACCAGTGCTCATGAATATTTTAAAAGGGAGCTGTGATTGGTTTCCATAGGTAACTAGAAATATTCTGACTTTCATACACTTGATAAATCTGCCCCATTGAGTGGGCCATATGGTGGCTGTTACTGACAGACATCCATCTTGCCTCGTGATCTAGAGGGGTTTCACTGCCCCCTGCCAATTCAGACCAGTCAATAGCAGCAATATTTGTCAAAATGGGCATCAAAAGGGGGTTAATGGGAGCAACACAAAGCGATAATTGCAGCTATCTAGGACAGCACCAATCATCATTGGTAGTGGCCATGTCTGGTGGCAGCATGCCATCTCCCAATGTGATCCGATTGATCAATCTGTGCACCCACTGTTTGAGAAGGGCTACCACCTGTATGTGGATAACTTTTATACCAGCGTTCCACTATTCAAATCCCTGAGTTACAGAGGTTCTTTAGTGTGTAGCACTGCACGCAAAACCCGACCTGGATCCCTTATTAGGCAGCCACTTGGAAAGTGGGGACATCAAGACTCTCTGTAATCATGATGTTGGTCAAGAACAAAAAGGATGTCCTTATTCTGTCCACAATTCATGGGTACTCCAGCGCTGGTAGGAGACACCATCACTGCTGCCCCCAAAGCAAAGTGGCATACTGGCTTAAAATAAATATGTGAATGGGTTTGATCTGTCAGATCAGGTGGTAAAGCCTTACAGAGCCCTACGGAAAACACAGATGTGGTACAAAACGCTGGCTGTGTACATTGCACAGATGATGCTGTACAACTTATGTGCAGTTCCAAAGTGCTTCAAGCATCATTTCTAAATTTTTAAGAGTTAAGAGGTGGTTGTTAACCCCTTCCCGACATTTGATGTACTATTACTGCATGGCGGGAGGTGCGTTCCCGCAAAATGCAGTAATAGTACATCAAGCTTCTGGTGACGGCTCCTAAACGCAGCCGGCGCCAGAAGCTGTGGGTGTCGGCTATATATTATCTCCAAAAAGATGGCGATGCAAAAACAAATGAGATTTTCTTTATATATTCATTTTTTTTCCTGTAAAATTGTAAAAAATATAAAAACTATATAAATGAGGTATCATAAAAATATTATAGTATTTTTAGTTTACGGTGTACGACCCCCAAAATGTACAAAAAAAAAGAAACCCAAAATTGACAATTTTTTTTTCCTCCATACATTAAAGAGTTAATAAAATCTCATCAAAAAGCTATAGACCCACTAAAATGAAGTATTTGTAAAGTGCATCTCAAGACGCAAGAAAAATAAGCCATGTCCAAATTGCCAAAAAAAATAAAGATTGTATAGCCATTATAAAGTGACAATACAGGGGGCATGGCCTAGCTATGGCGGTGACTAGACGTGCTAGCTCCTGCTTTATTCGCGAGAAAAGCTGTGTGCCATCACGATTAAACACCCCAATTGCATCCAAATGGGACCCAAGAAGCGTGCAGACCCCAAGGCTCCCTGCACCCCTCTAACAAGAACGGCAACGAAGGGGATAGGGAAGTTTCTCACCCCGGTGCAGACCTCATCGACCACTCCACGAGATACCAAAATGTCGGCCTTCTCTAAATGGAGCCTCGCACTCACCGTCTCCCCTGGATGGACGTGCGGAAGAAAAACAAGCGGCAGCCGGCAGAGGGAAGGAAAAGTCCCGACCCTCGGGTCAAACTAGACACCATGTGCCAGCGAGCACAAGAGACTACCTACCAGAGGAAGCTTCCAAGATGGCGGCTTGCTCCACTACTAGACCCGCGCCGCGGGAGAGCTGCAACAGATGCCGGAAGACACTAGATCAAACGCCAATATAGCGGTAAGAGAGGAGGAGACAGGAGGCGGGATGGGAGATCGTTCTCCTGGCGGCTCCATGGCAGACTCCGGGACCTCGCTGCTGCAGAGCTCACAGGCACATAATGGCTCCGGCGCCATAACTTGCCTGGGAGCAACCCCACAGCAACCAGCCGCTCGCAGGGGGCAGAGATGAAAGCGGCTCCTGATACAGGGCTTCAACCGGGGCTTCAGGGGATGGCTCCCCTAAAACAATAGAGCTCAGTTGTGGGAGCTGCAAAGAAGAGCTCTTTCCCCCATAATGATCTGGGGGCTCATTCACTAAGAGCTGCACATCCTTTGGGGATCCCCAACCATCTACCTCTTGTGCCCACTCTTATCAAAGCCCACGGGAGAATGCTGCGCCCATGGTGGAGAGACCTGAGTGTGGGGTGCCCAATATCACAACAGATCCATCCATTCCCGCACAGTGGGTGGATCCTCATGAGCACCCTCACTCACCAGTTCTCTGGTCATCACAGGAGGGGGACTGGCCCTCTACACCGACCCGGGGCTCTCCGGCAGCCATTTTAAGGTCTTCCTCCCTTCCACCTAGTGGACCGCAGGGTACTGCGGGAACGAACCCTGCTTTGTCTCCATACTCAGTTCTTCTCTCTCACCTCAGCGGCAGCGCATGTTGCTAGCACAAGAATATTCAGCAGGCATGTTGACACAGGAGATGGGAGCGCTAGCAGAATTACGAGCTCTTCGCACACATCTCCGATCTATCCCTACTAGGGAGGATATGGAAAGTTACATGGCCAAATTGGAGCATTCGTATGCTGCTGAATTGGGAGTGGTGCGAGAGGAAGTCCAGAGAGTGGCTGCCAGAGTGTCCACTGTGGAAGACAGTACTTCTACCCTTATCAATTGCGTGGCGACCCACGAGGCTATGTTAGCTACGCATACATTTCAGCTCCAATTTCTAGCAGACCAGCTGGATGATATGGAAAACAGGGGTCATTGCAATAACATTAGAATTTGTGGCCTGCCTAAAACAGTAGATAGTACATAATACCTTCAACTCCCAGCAGAGACGCATTTGGAACTGGACAGAGCACACCGATCCTTGCAAGCCAAACCTGCTGCTCAAGATCCACCAAGGGATATTATCTGCAGAGTGCATAAATATCAAATAAAGGATGACATTATGTCCAAAGCTAGAGAAGCTGGAGAGGTTGTCTGCAGAGGTACACACTTACAGTTACTCCCAGACCTATCTCGTCTTACTTTACTTAAACGTAAAGCCCTTAAACCATTTGAGAAAAAGAAACATCCCATACTCATGGGGGTTCCCATTCAGACTACATATTCGCCATGCAGATAGGAGATATACCCTGCAACACCCGGTGGACGTCCCGGGTCTGTCCACGGCCTTGGGTTTTCCAGCTCCAGCCATTACTGAATGGCCAAGGCTTCCCATTCCAGAGGGTCTCGGAGGCAATGCTCCACCTCCTCTGCTTCCAGCTAGACCTCCGCGACAAAGAGGTCGAAGGGGCCAAAGAGATTGTGCGGCTCCTCCACAGCAAGCTCCGCAGATGCAGAGATTTGTTCGCCCGCAAGAGGATCAGTAATTGGGTCTATCAAAACCTGTTTAATGTCTCCCTACCATGGGTATAGCTCACCCTCCTCATCATTCGACTGGAAAAGTGGGGAAATATAGTAATCTATCTGCTGTATTTCACCTGTCATATTATAGCCATGGGGGGATTGACCGATTTGTTCATACGAATATAGTTGCTTTTATATATCTCCTTAATGGGTCAAAATGCCTATTTGTGTTGGATACGTTGTCAATTTTTGTTTCATCTAGTTGAGTCAGAAACAGCTTCCAAGAGGGATCTACAGGATCTGTGTGTCTCCCTCCTAGTTGGACACTTCCCCCCAGGGGTTTCCGTGTATAACTATACGCGTGTAGTTACACTGTACCCCAATCTAAAATTGGTTATTTGATTATATGTAATTTGTCTTTTCTTGTGTCTCGTCTAACTTTTGTCTCTGTGTATTGTCTTAGAACGATTGCGGTTTGAGTGTTGTCTCTATGCTCTATTCTTCTCTCTTTCTTCTACTGCGCTCTTACTGTGCTTACTTACTTATCTGTCTAAGGGGACCCCTCCCCCTTTCGCATCATACGATATCATTATGAGCAGCTTGAGATTATCATTCTGCTCCTTCAATGTGAAGGGTCTCAACGCACAAGCAAAAAGAGGCCGAATTCTGTATCGACTTAGCAAACAGAAAATACTGATAGCCCTCTTTCAGGAAACTCATTTTGTAGCCAATGCTGTACCAACATGCCCGACAAATTTATATTCAAAGTGGTATCATTGCCCGAACCTTGAGCGGAAAGCTGGGGAGGTCTCAGTAGCATTCCACAAGTCCCAACAATTTGTACTACTAGACTCGAAATTTGATCCAAAAGGTAGATATATGTTCTTGAAGATCAACTTGAGAGGCTTTGTTTTTACTGTCGCTAATGCATATTTCCCAAATTCTAACCAGACATCCTTTGGCGTAACATTGCTTCGCTTGCTGGCGGACTTCGCAGATGGCTCAGACATCATCTTGGGTGGAGACTTTAACATGGTGATGGACGTAGTCCTAGACACCACCGCGGGTAAGTCTTCTGTCTCCTTGCCAAGAGATGCAGATTGAAGGCCGAGCTTAGGGCTCTTCACATAGACTCGACCACATATTCATCTCACATAGGTTACTTGACATGCTCCCTAGGTGCTCCATAGATACCTTTGTGTGGTCAGATCATGCCCCTGTTTTCGGCTCTCTGGATGGGTCACCTGGTCCGGTACAAAAGGGTTCATGGCGCCTAAATGATCATCTTTTAGACGATTCCGTATTTGTGCGGAGGATGTTAAGTTGGCCATCCGGACTGCAGTAAGCGAGGTCACCTCAGAAACATCCTCCCCCATACTTGTCTGGGAAGCGACTAAACAGAAAATACAAACTATTTTTATCTCTCATGGGTCCAGATTGAAATGGGAGAGAGCATACAAACTCAAAAACAGCAATACGTTCCTTGGCGGATAAGGAATGTGTTAACAAATCCACCCCTTCAGAACTTTTGAAGACTGAAATATCCCTATTAAGACAGGAAATCCTTTCCATTCTAGATCAGAAATATAGATGCACTAGAGAACGCATGCACAAAGGCTTTTTTGAATACGGGGACAAGTGTGGAGCCTGGCTAGCAAAAGCCATACACCCCCCCGCACACCAACCACACATATCTTCTCCATAAACTCCCCGACTAAAGGAGTGGTTCATAAGGAATATCAGATCCTAGACGAGTTCTCCAAGTTTTACTCCACTCTCTACAACATGGATAACGCTGGGTCTAGCCCTTCCCACCAAGGTACACCTTCGATAGAGGAGTACTTGGAAACAAACTCGCTTCCAAAAATATCGGCGGCGGAGACCTTAGAGAATAATTTCTCGGAAGAAGAGGTGGCTCTAGTCATTAAAAACCTTAAAACGGGAAAGAGTCCAGGTCCAGATGGCTTCACTGCCAGGTTTTACAAAGCATGCAATCTGAAATGATCCCTCTTTTAACTAAGGCCTTTAATTCTGTCTCGGAGAGATGTCCCTTTCCAGACCAGGCTTTACAAGCTTATATCACTGTAATTCCTAAACCAGGGAGGGACCAAACACATTGCGGGAATTTTAGGCCAATCTCCTTGCTGAATGTGGACACAAAAATATACTCTAAAATGTTGGCCTTACGGCTCCAACCGTATATCCCAGCCCTGATACACCAGGAACAGGTTGGCTTCGTCCCGGGGATAATACCATTAAGACAATCTCTTTGATCGAAAGGGCAAAATCCTCTGACACTCCTATGTGCTTGCTTTCTGTAGATGCTTAAAAAGCGGTTGATCGGGTGCATTGGGGGGTTTCTGGAAGCTACACTACGCTCCATCGGCCTGGGTTCAGGGATGAGAGAAAAAATTTTGGCCTTATATTATAGGTCTTCTGCGAGAGTTAAAGTGAATGGGTCCTTGTCCTTACCATTCTCAATTTCAAATGGGACTAGGCAGGGGTGCCCCTTGTCACCTTTCCTGTACATACTTGTGGTGGAGTCGCTGGCCATAGCACTAAGGAATAATCCCAATATAAAGGGTCTCCAGGTTGGACGCATCCACCACAAAAGGTCTTTGCGGATGACCTACTATTGTATGTGACCAATCCACAAATCTCCCTCCCTTCAATACTAAAGGAATTCGACATATTCAGTGGACTAAGTAATTTCAAGGTCAACCTACAAAAAACAGAACTAATAAACATCTCTCCCACAGACAGAAATCGAGCATTTGACCTCGAACTTTTCCTTCAAATTCACTAACGGCTCCATTAAATACTTGTGGGTACAAATTCCTTCAGATCTATCTAGCTTATATGCTCTCAATTATGAACCACTTCTGAAATCCATCATTGCCGATCTAAATAAGTGGAAGGGATTGACCTTGTCTTGGCTTGGAAGGATTAATGTCCTAAAAATGGACATTCTTCCCCGGTTATTGTACCCGTTTCAAACTGTACCCATGGACATCCCCCGTGCCTTTTTTGCAACGCTTCACAAGCTATCTCGCCAATTCATATGGCGAGAATCTCCTCGCATACGAAGGAGCCTGTTAACAAGACCTAAACATTCGGGTGGGGCGACATTGCCGGATTTTGTCACCTACCATAGAGCCACTGTGGGGGCGTGCATACTAGATCTCTTCCATCATAAGGAGAGCAAGATTTGGGTAGTTCAGATAGTTCCGATTTCATCTCCTCATGCTTTGGGCTTCTTTTGGCTTCCCCAATCTGTCGCACTCCAGTCTCTCACATTCTCTTTTATGTTGAAAAGATTGCTGCGGATATGGAGGAAATTCGCAACCACACGGAGAGTAGTTTCTGTTCCGGACCCAATAACCCCCCTTTTGGGAAATCCCCAATTTGAACCGGGGAACCAAGTTAATTCCTTTTTAGGTTTGGGCCAGGAGACTCTGCCTAGAATCAGGGATGTGATGTCCGAAGATGGAATCCGCCCATTAGTTGAAGTAAGAATGGCAACCCAACCAGGCCACTGGCTTAAATATCTCCAGCTGAGAAATTTAGTTTCCACACTAGCACCAACTTCTATATTAACATCTACTCTCACAACCTTCGAGGAACTCTGCCTTACTAAGACTCCTCTTACCCATACCATCTCTCTCCTATATGGCGTTTTTCTGGCAAAGGAGACTAGAGATGCAAGACCATATTATTCTAGGGCCTGGGAAACAGCTATTGGTAAGGAGCTGACGTTGGAGCAGTGGAACACAGTATACACATTGACGCATACCTTGTCCTCTTAATGCAGAATTCAAGAGCTCAATTTGAAAATTCGATCCTGCTGGTACCGAACTCCGGTTAGATTAAGTCAAATCTACCCACAAGTATCAAATCAATGTTGGAGATGTGAATCCGAGACAGGTACAATGTTACACATATGGTGGAACTGTCCTATAATAGCTCCTCTCTGGCGTGATGTCAATAATCTGTATAACACACTAACTAAATCTAACCTAACCTTCGCTCCAGAACAGGCCCTGCTCTCTGCACTGCCTGGCCCCATGTCCAAAATGAAAAAAGGTATATTGAGGCACTTTCTAGTTGCCACACGCCAGATCATCCCCAGACTTTGGAGATCGACTACACCTCCCTCAAGGTCTGACTGGGTGACGGCTTTATCTCACATTCAAAGGATGGAAGAGCTTAAGGCAATAGATGAGGGTGATTCACCTGCTCTTGATACATGGATCTCATCTGGGGTTACTCCCTGCGTGCCTGCACAGATCATTATCCTTGAAAGCTATTAGTCTCATTATAACCTACACCTAATACTCACGCTGAGCCTGATGTAGTACGGGACTCGGCATACCTTTGACTCTTGTCTTGTATGTATGTGTGTATGAATGTAGATGTGTTTGTTTAATGTATTGTTATTTAGTCTTGATGCATTTTCACCATAACCTCAATTTGCATACTACAGGTTATTCATTCCAATGTATGTAACTTTATGCTTTTTACGGCACACTACTCAGAGATGCGAGTTAATGTATCAGGTCATTATGTATGTGTCATAGTATTTTATTATTGTTATTACTGGACTATCCAAGTAATAAGTTCTGTATAATGTATTTTGTACGTTTCAATAAATGTTTATTGACCATAAAGTTACAATGCATAATCTGCTCTGAACGGCGCAGCTCCCCCCCTCAATGCCCTGGCGTGTGCCACCACATATGGGGTATTAATATAAACGGGAGAGATTGGGTATCAAATTTGTGGAGTGTTTTGGTATTTTAACCACTGAGAATTTGTACATTTTATGAAAAACACATTAATTTTGCCAAAAAAAAATTTTATTTCAAAATTGCATCAGATTTTGTTTTAACTCCTGTAAACCATATACTGTACTCTATAATGGAGTAATTTATGGGGTATTACTTTTATTTAGGCCTCTCAAAATGACTTCTAACCTGAGCAGGTCCCTCAATAGCAGGTTTTTGCTTTTTTTTATGAAAATGTGAAAAATCGCACCTGACGTTCAAAGCCCCTTAACATCTTACAACAATGATAGTATGTATAAAAAAAAAAAAAACACGGAGGCATAAAGTAGACATTCGGTGAATGTTAGTTATTACGTTTTGTGGTATTATGACTCATGTGTGGAAAAAGTAGAACATTTTGAATTTCGAAAATTGAGAATTTTTCCAAATTTTCACCAAATATCTGATTTTTTCATAAATAAATGGAAAACATACCACCAAAATTTTTTAACTAACATGAAGTACAATGTGTCACGAGAAAACTATTTCAAAATCACTTGGATATGTTAAAGCGTTCCAAAGTTATAACCACTTATAGAGCACAGGGCAGATATGAAAAAAATGGGCCGTGTCAGGAAGGTGAAAAGTGGCTTTGGCGTTAAGGGGTTAAGGAACTAATGTTTGGATAAGAAGGACAGGGCCCAAGTACCTCTGCTTAAAATTATCTGCCCTACAACATATCAAAAGTTTTTTGAAATGACGGTTACACTTTAAATAAGATCACTTTATTGTAATTTCACCTTCTTTTATTGTTCATCCTACTGAAATGCTGATAGGGTTAAAAAAAAAACCAAAACTTCTCAAAGGTTGTTTTCAATATTTTGAGGGGTGAAGTTTCTAAAATAATGTCATTTTGTGGGGGTTTTCTATCATATAGGCTTTATAAAGTCACTTCTAACTAAATTGGCATGTCTACAAAAAAATAGGTTTTCGTGAAAATCTGAAAAATCACACCTATAGCTAGTTATAAGCCATCTGACATCCTAAAAAATTTTGCTAAATTTCTGCTTATTTCATAAAAAAAATACTAAAGATATTGCTTAAATTTTTCAACTAACATAAAGAACAATGTGTCGCAAACAAACAATGTCACAATCACTTGGATATGTTAAAGCAGTGATGGCGAACCTATGACACGCATGTCAGCACTGACACGCGTAGTCATTTTTGGTGACACGCGGCCGCCCAGCGCCCACTGTCCGCCCCCCTCCCTGTCTAATCTGCTGCCCCTGTGTAATTGCTACCCCTATGTTAATGTCCCACCCCCGTCCCTGTGTTTCTGCCCCCTGCTTACCTGTCCGGCGCCGCGTTTGTCCACCCACCGTCTGCAACTCCTCCGGCTCCTCCAGGCTGCAATGCGCGCTGCACGTCACGTGACTGAGGCGACTTGACGTCAGGTCACGTCAGTCACGTGACCCGAGGCACGCGGTGCAACCTGGAGGAGCCGAGCCGCCATTATCGTCAGACCTGCAGTAAAGCTACAGGGAAGAAGACATCACTGGGTAAGTATATAAGTTTATTATTATATTATATTTAAAGGGAGGGCGCTAGTGGTATTTTAGTAGTAACGGGAGGGCGCTAGTGGTATTTTAGTAGTAACGGGAGGGCGCTAGTGGTATTTTAGTAGTAACGGGAGGGCGCTAGGAGTATTTTAGTAGTAAAGGGAGGCGGCTAGGGGTATTTTAGTAGTAAAGGGAGGCGGCTAGGGGTATTTTAGTAGTAAAGGGAGGCGGCTAGGGGTATTTTAGTAGTAAAGGGAGGCAGCTGGGGGTATTTTAGTAGTAAAGGGAGGCGGCTAGGGGTATTTTAGTAGTAAGGGGAGGCCGCTGCTGGACATGTTATTAGTAAGGGGAGGCCGCTGCTGGACATGTTATTAGTAAGGGGAGGCCGCTGCTGGACATGTTATTAATAAGGGGAGGCCGCTGCTGGACATGTTATTAATAAGGGGAGGCCGCTGCTGGACATGTTATTAATAAGGGGAGGCCGCTGCTGGACATGTTATTAATAAGGGGAGGCCGCTGCTGGACATGTTATTAACAAGGGGAGGCCGCTGCTGGAAATGTTATTAACAAGGGTTGTCAGGCAGTGGGCGATTTCCTTAAAACGAGGGGTGTCCAATTCTCGGCTCACAATAACTTCATTCTCAAGTTATTGGACTTTATCCTGACAAGGAATTTCTTTCTCTTTGAGAATCTTCCACCAGCTCAGGGTGGTTGCAATGGGGAGCCCATGCGCTCCCACATATGCTAATCTCTACCTGGGCTGGTGGGAGAGGGAGGTTGTGTTCCAGGAGGAATACGAGCGATGGACCTCAGCCATAGTGTTGTGGCTGAGGTTCATCGATGATGTCCTGATTGTCTGGAGCGGCACTAAAGAACTCTTTTGTGAATTTGTGGAGATACTGAACGTCAATCAACTGGGTTTGTTCTTCACATCGGAAATTAACCCAGCATGGATAACATTCTTGGATGTAACGATTGAACTGTCTCCTACAGGAAAATTGAAATCCAAGCTATTCCGAAAATCAACTGCAACCAACAACCTTTTGCAGTGGAATAGCTGGCACCCTCTTCCTTTGAAAAAGGGTATCCCTAAAGGTCAGTACCTAAGGGTACGAAGAAATTGTTCTTCAACTGGGGTGTATTTGTCAGCCGCCAAGGATCTCCGGAATAGATTTACTGAGAGGGGCTATCCCACTCAAGTACTGAAGGAGGCACATCAGCATGCACTCAATTGCCAGAGGAACACATTGCTGAATCCCAAAGTACGGACTGATGGAGACTCCAAATTGAGAATAATTGGCACCTTTGACAACTGCCACAGGGAAATACATCACATCCTGCGCAGGAATTGGGGCATTCTCAAAATGGATAATGATATCGCTGATGCGATTGATGATTACCCATCAATTACGTACAAACGAGGACGAAATATCAAGGATATGATTGTCCATAGTCATTTGAAGCCTCTTACAGGTAAGGGAACTTGGCTTCCTGAGAAGCCCAAGGGTACGTTTAGGTGTGGGGGCTGCAAAGCCTGCAAATACATTCGAACAGGGAAATCCTTTCAAAGTACCACCACTGGCCAAACATACTGGATGCGCAACTTTGCCAACTGCAAATCGGCAGGAGTTGTATATCTCATGACCTGCATTTGTGGCATCCAGTATGTGGGACAAACCACACGGGAAGTCAGAAGGAGGATAAGGGAGCATGTCAACGACACTAAAAACAAGGAGGATACAGCTGTATCGAGACATATATGGGAGCACCACAATGGTGACCACAGGGTCCTACAATTTCAGGTCATAGAGGTAGTGGAACCATCCCCAAGGGGAGGTGACTTTGCCCGTAAGGTGATACAACGAGAATCCAGGTGGATTTTCACCTTAAAAACCTTACAAAATGATGGACTCAATGAACATATAATCTATACTTGTTTCATCTAAATCCTCTGCTTTACATACCGGCGAGCTGTGGTACGTTATGAATATCTTGATCATTGTGGTCTTTAATAGTGCTTGGGTTGACCTGCTAAGCAACTATCATAATGGTACTAGTGCTTCCTTTTTACTGGCGGTCCAGACGATGTACAGCTGTGCTCTGTGTCCTCGGGTTGGGATCCACCCTCCGATATAATGTACCTCTACATGCATAAGAATAGCTGCCATTTATCTGGCAACTTCACACATGTGTTTAACATATGCCCGCTATATTCGCAATAATATCCCCCTTAAACGACTATTGTACCACTAGAAAGTGATGTTTTTAGGGGTGTGGTTTATATTATAAACAAGTGACGGAGCCAATGCACGTAGAGCTGCTGCGATTGGTTGGAAGGGACGCACCCACTTGGATGACGTTCTCTTCTTGCCCCTCTGGTTGGCAGCTTGATACTATACTTGATTGGCTCCCGAAATTTGAACCAACCCCCTGAGGGTGGAGCGAATACTATAAATAGACGCGAGTACACGCGGCACGCGCGGCCATACCAACGTCGGCGTCCCACTAGGCAGAGAGCGAAATAAAGTTGTACTAAGTTAGAGAGAGGAAATGGCATGATGAGAGCAGGAATTTAGAGCTGTTAGCTGAGATTGCCAGTCAGCAGGATACAGCTCATATGCTAATAAAATATCATGAGTAACAACTTTAACTTAGTGCACTTTGCCATCTGACAAATGTAACGCTACTGCTATTAGTGTTAGGCACGAAGTGGATGCGGACAGTGATCAACTGTACTATACTAAAGCACTGTATTCCTAAATCCACGACACGTGCCATATTGTGGATACTATACTTGCAAAAAACCTAATATGGGGAAAATTTAGTAAAACGTAAGAAAAACTATGATTGAGCATTGCCGTCTTCCAAGTGGCAGAACGCTTATTTTTTTTTTCTACGAAGCTGGTTCATGGATTGTTTTATGAGGGACATGTAGCACTTAGCACCAGCATCATTCTGCATTTTTTGTGGGATTAAATAGGTAACCGACACTGAAAGCATTAATAATAAAACATAACTTTTAAGAATTCATTAAAACATCACAAGAACTTTGCCCCCCCCCCCCCCAAACCGGAGTTTAAGTGTGATATTGCTTTATTCATAAATGTTTTGCTATATAATTGAAGAATTTGTCATGATGTAAACAGCTAAAATGTGCCTTCTATATTGCGATGACATCTTAAAAACTCAGACACAGGCTATTTAATTGCAAAGTGAATGTTTTACCATTGTATACAATCTATGCTCGAACCGCAAGCCTATAAAACTCTTGGTTTTCAATAAAGGAATTTTAAAAAATAAAATAAATCACAAGAATAGCTAGAAACAAGAGTAGTAAACCAGGAGTATTTCTCCATTATCTATACTCGATGAAATAGGTAAAAATGATAAATTCTGGTGGGATTTTAACAGTTTTCTTTACGGCATTCATCATGCAGGTTCAATAATGATTTATTTTTTAATTCTACACCACTGTTTGTTATTGCACTGTATATGAATTCTATACTGGGGCTGGCAAGGGACTTTTAATTGTTTTTAATCCTTATTCTTAATATTAAATAAAATAAATTTCATATTTTCTCTATAACATCAGTCTTTTTGTCTGTTTAAGCTTGATGTTTTATGATGCTGGCTCAGCAAAGATTACGAGCTGAAGAGGCATCAACTCTGCATCTGATATATATAGGAAGCTGAGAGTTAAAGGGAACCCGTCACCACTATTTTCACAAATACAGGTAGTGACAGGTTCCTATAGAGCTCTAGTAACTATCTGACACCCTGCTTGTAGCTAAAAATTATGCCCCTGAGATTCCCATATATTCAACTTTATAGTTTTATCTGGTAACTAAGCATGGCTACATGGAGTCCAGGTGGGCGTGGCCTCCTCTGGCTGAATCCAGCAGCTCCTCCCCATCCCTATCTCTGTATGCTGCTATAATTTCATGTGACCAGGGTGACATCATCGCAGGTCCTATAGCTTTTGTAGCATTAGGAACTGTACACTAAGCATATATGTCATGAAATCACAGCAGCCTGCATGGAGAGTAGAAGTCCATGGAGGCTGCTGTGATGGTTTTATGTGGTCAGATATGTACATGGGGTATAGTTTTCATATTAAGTAGCTCAAGGACCTTTGATGATGTCACCCTGGTCACATGACATTAGGCCATGCCCCCCGTGGACTCGCTCCAAAGCTGCATAGATACCAGGCAAGATTATAACTCTGATTTTATGGGGATCTGAGGGGAACAATTTTTAGCTAAAAGCAGGGTGTCAGATAGTTACTAGAGCTCTATAGGAACCTGCCACTACCTGTATTTGTGAAAATAGTGGTGACGGGTTCCCTTTAAGGACCAGTGCTCAGCGTCCAATATATTGCACGCAAAGTGCCAAGAGTTTAAAGCTCACCTTCTATTGTTACAATATGATAATGTCTATGTAAACACACTGCATACTATATATATATGCAAAGAGTTTGTATATTCTCTCCGTGTTTGCGTGGGTTTCCTCCAGGTCCTCCGGTTTCCTTCCACACTTCAAAACATACTGTTAGGATGTTTAGATTGTGAACCCCATGGGGACAGGGGCCAATTGGACATGCTTTGTGCAGCGCTGCGTAATCTATGTGCACTATATAAAGAATTATTATTATTATTATTATTATATAGACTGCTGGATGTCTCTTGGGGATTACTTTGCATCCTGACTGTGTGCCTACAATATGATGTGTTATGTAACAATTTTTGATACAACATTTCAATATAAATAAAATTGTTTCTGTACAACATTGAACCTATATTAAATAGCTACGAGGAATAGGCATTTCAAAGGGATGAGAGCAGGAACATATAGAAAAACAACAGAGAAAGATTTAACATAAATAAATGAAATCTAAATACATAACATACCAAAAGCATCAGGCTTGTCTTTTGAAGAAAGGAAACCAGATTCTGTTGAGGAGCAGCTGGACGTTTTAAATCTTATTTGAACATCCTGCAGAGCTCTAAAATGAACAGAAATAAAAGATGACATTCCTATTCTAATACGTATAATAAGAATACTATCCAATACTATACAAACACACATCAAGAGTAGCCAATATTGAGCATCTCCATAAACAAGGCAAAGACCAACATAGATCTTGCTTGCCAATTGTTTTACATGTAAATATATCAAAACTATAAGCAAAACTCATGGTAGTGTGTGTAGCACATGTAATATCTTCCCTATTAATGGACACAGGACTCAGCTGTGTACCCTGGAGAGCAACAGTCAACAACCTCCAAAAATTACGACCCTATAGGAAGGTATACTGTCTTCAACTGGAGCAACGGCAAGTACAATTCGCTTAGATTGTCAGAAAAGCGCTTGACAACATATTTGAGCCCTGATTTAGGGCAGTTCTGGATAAGAGGAGAATAACTGTATTCTACAGTACTACATGCAAAGAGAAATACCCTATCTAGTTGATAAGAATATGGCTTTGTCGTTTTCACCTCCTGGACCACACTGTTACCTTTAGCAAATGACAAGTGTCTAAACATGAAAATCCTTACACTTTTCCTGTCGTATCTAAAAGAAAAGAGCACTTATTCAGTTGTAGTCACAATAATAGTGCTCAATAGTTAGCTAATTGCAGGGAGAGTTTTCTTATCCTTCCTCTTCCCATCCACATCAAAAAGTACTTTATAAATAACACCAAAACAAAGGATGTTACACAAGTTTTACATGGTTGTAATAATGATAAAACATCACAAGAAACACAGGAAAGGTATTCTCACGTACTTGTGAGAAAAATTGTATAACTCTCTATCCTTTGTAGGTGAAAAACTGGTGGCATCTGCAGTGCACATAGACTACCAGAGCATTGAAAACCCCTTCCCCACAGAAAATGCCACTATTTTGGTAAAAAAAACAAGCTGTCACCGTATTTTCACATATACAGCTAAAGACATCCTCCCATAGAGCCATATTAGCCAACACCCTTCTTTTAGCTAAAAAAAAATGTTTCCCTTACATTTCCAAAAAATGTCATATTCCCTGGCATCAGAGAAGGCTTGTCCAACTCAGCCAGATCCTCCCATCTACTGTACCCCATGTCTTAAATAAATTCATGTGACCAGGATTACCTTAAGTGCCCAATGAGCTATCTCTCAATGTTCCATACAGCACATTATCATTGTTTTGAGAACGGTAAATCTTGAACAAGGAGGCAGAACCATACTAACAAATTTTAAGATGCACGACTTACCGTAATTAGCCTGAATGACTCACATGAGGTGAGTTGCATATAAGTTTACAGACGAAATGGTTCCATGGTTGAAATATTACAAAAATCTGACATAAGGGCAATGCATTTCAAAGACAGGTTTTAATAGGCGACTTAGTGGCTGAGTGGGCAGCACCTTAAAGCGCTGGGGTCATGGGTTTAAATCCCACCCAGGTCACATCTGCAAACAGTTTGTATGTTATCTCTGTGTTTGCGTGGGTTTCCTTTGGGTGCTCCAGTTTGCTCCCACACTCCAAAAACATACTGTTAGGTTGTTTAGATTGTGAGCCCCATGGGCATGCTTTGTGCATAATGTGTAGATGCTATATAAATAATTATTTTGATGAAGTCTTTATTTTGTGTGGGTTAATTTGCATGACACATTATCTTTAACCATTCAATGAATTTATAGAGGTATATAGAGCAATTTATTACAGATATTGTGATAAATTGATATCCAGATCGAGAAAATACTTAGGTTTTACAGAGGATGATCGCTTGTTCAAGCCAAAAGGTGGAAAATGTATGAAAGTAAAAAAATAAAAATAAAAGAGTAAATCATTTTATAATAATAATTAAATAAATAAAATAAAGTCCCATAATCTCCCCAGTTACACATATAATGCAAATACAGTATATAAATCCGTATTGAACACGCTCTGTGAACGACGGAAAAAAAAACTACGAAAAATTTCCGTATTATACAATTTTCCATTAAAAAAAATGTTCAAAAAAGCTACGTTATCTAATATGATATGACTGAATAGAACAACTCTTTTCGCAAAAAATAAGCCCTCAACCAGAACTGACAACAGAAAAATACAAAAGTTATGGCCCTGAAAAGTTGTCAATAGTAAAAACAATGCGATTTTCTCCAATATTGGTTTTGCTCAGTAAAATTGAGCAAAGATAAGAAAAACTATATAAAATGGTATCACCGCAATCGTAGTGAACCAGAGACTGAAGATAAAAAATTATTTTTACGTTGCGGTGAGCGGGGAAAAAAAGTGCTAAAAATTCTAAATAAAAATTGATGATTTTGTTTGTGTCACCCTTAAAATAGTTGTTAAAATCTCATGAATAAGCTATAGATCCCCAAAATGAATTCTCTATACATTGTATCTCACCACGCAAATAATAAGCCCTCATATGTTCGCATTACCAAATAAAATTAAAATTTATAGCTTGTACAATGTGACAATACAAATCTGCTGTGAATAGTGCTGCTTTGATCCTATGCTCGGCCGTGCGCCCCTACAGAAGTTTACCACCAAGTATGGGGTATCAGTACACTCGGGAGAAATTGGGCATTAGATGTTGCAGAGTGTTTCATCATTTTGGTTATTATGAAACTGTCAGTTTTGGCCTAAATTAATGTATTTTCCAAAAAAATCCAAAAGTTTCTAAATCGCAGGTCCATATTGTTTTAAACCATGTGAAACACTTAAAGGGTTAATAGACTCTATGGGGTTTTATTATCATATAGACCTTACAAAGTCACTTGAAAGCTGAGTTGTCCCTCAAAATGTGAGTTTTAGCAATTTTCATGAAAACGAGAAAAATCGCACCTAAAGTTCTGCACCTCATAACATCGTAGAAAAATGACAGGACGCCTAAAATATCATCCCAACATAAAGAAGACATTCCGTAAATGTTAATTATCAAGCTTTTTGGGTAGTTTTATTTCCTGTCTGGAAAGCAGAACATTTCAAACTTGGAAAATGAGGAATTTCTAGAAACTTTTGCCAAATTTTCACTTTTTTTCAGAACGAAATGCAAAACTTATCACTTAAATTTAGAACTAACCTGAAGTACAGCGTGTCACGAGAAAACATTCTCAAAATCACCTCGATATATTAAAGCGTTCCGAAGTTATAACCAATTATCATGATACATGTCAGATTTGAAAAATCGAGTCTGGTCATTGAGCTGAAAACTAGTGTCGGTTATAAGGGGTTAAGGGTTATTTTTTTGGAGGCATAAGATGCATTTTTGTAAACTCATTTTGAACCGCCAAAGTTAATTGATTAAATGTATTTCTCTCATGTGGGACACACTTTTTTGCCATTTACTGTACAGTAAGAACATCATTTTAGTATTGGCCCATTTAATAAAGATATTTCCCATTTAGATCTAGGTTTTACTTATTGTTTTTAAGGAAAACATGACTTAGCGTTAATGGGTGTTTCCCCCAGACTATGCCAGATACCAAACGAGAGATGGTCCTCCCCCAAGGAACAAGAGACCTAAGCATAAAAGGAACACTCCCCCTCTTCAGCCTCAGTCATTTAGAGAGACTTAACTTACAATTTCCATAAGTACATGCACCCTCAAAAATAGCTGAATTTGGGAAAGGGTGAAGGAATGATGCCATAAAATATTTTGGCAAAGGTTTATCCAAATTTACTACTTAAAAAACTAATTAAAAAAGTTAACAAAAAAAAACACAAACCATTTGCAGTAATTTATTGGCAACTTTTATAGAAAAAAAGAAAATAAATCTGTGTGTGCGATCTGTGCAGGAGACCAGCTGTATGTGAGCAGCTGGGATTGCGATAGTCTTAATCCCGGCTGTTTAACCCTTTACACATTAAGCATTAATGCTTAAGTGTTAAGCATTACTGCAGTAATGGGCTTACCCACCTGTCCACCCGTCATCGGGCCCCCTGCGCAGATT